>NW_007259503.1:637317-687257 GCF_000164805.1 Carlito syrichta
TGAACCCGCAGGCTCAGGCAATCCACTCATCTCAGCCTCCCAAAGGCTCAGGATTACAGGCTGAGCCACCGAGCTCAGCTGGATTAAGACTATTGACAGGGACCACACAGACTTGTTATAAAACAAAAAAAAAAGACCAAAGGAGACTCCATTTTTAAGTCAGCTTTACTGACCATTAACAGAATTAAATAGAATATGTTTCTGTTCTAAATGTATTTAAAAGTGAAAGAAAACAATAGTTTCCTGCAGTAAGAGGTAATAGAAGAAAGAACACAAAAGAAGGATAAAATAGACCAGTAAAAGAAAATAGACCGTGATTAAAAATAACATAATAACAGTCTCTGGGTTCATAAATTCAGGAAGAGAGTCTCAGATGGGATTCAGAAACAGAAATCAGCAATACATTATATATTAGAAAGCCATATAAAGGAAAAAGAAGCAAAGCTCAGACGTTTTTCAAATCTGTGTGACTGCAAAGTGATCCAGGAAGGCATTGTAATATGAATATTGAACAAAAAAGGAATGCAAAGCAAAAAACTTTGAGTGAGAGGAGGGTTTATTTTACAATGCTGGAAGGCAGAGAATGTGAAAATACATTAAAGCCATATGTATTGACTTGCAGTAGAAAGCAGAAACCTGCAAGTCAAAAAGTAAAGGTAATTGACTCCCCTCAAAAAAAAATCAACAGGGAATTTTAAACTTTTAATTAACTGCCTTGACAGATAATATTAAACAGAAATTAAGCTTGTATGTTGTGGAAATGAAATCTGGATAAGAGGATAGAATTTATAGATTTAGAATGAATATTGTATTCTACCAAAGAAAATAGCCCTTTATTTCAGTGGAGGAAAAGATTGTATAAGGTGTGGTTTAAAAAGAAGAAAATGCAGAGGTTATCTTCTCTGCCCTTGCAAAGAAGTTCACAATTAAAATATACATGTTAAATAGTAAAACTTATTAATATTTTCACACTCTTCAAAATAATCGAAGCAAGGAAGAATTTAAAAACCAACTGCAGACTATATCAGTTGTATTATTTTTTGGTATTGGAGAGGATGGGAAAGTCACTGTGAAGTCATTTATTCATTTAGCAAGTGTGTCATAGGTATTTCCCATGTACTAAACACTGGATCGGGAACTTGATGAGGGAGCTTACAGTCTAATTTTAGTGTATTGGGGGGGGGGGGCAAGGGATGTATCATGAATCCCAGGAACAGCTAAAGACCAAGACAGGGTAAGATTTTTTTTTTGTATATACAGAATGTATCATCTATAGCAACTGGAGGTGAGAGGGTTTCAGGAGTTACTCTGGGATGAGATGGGGCATTAATAAAGGGTGGATGGGATGAAGTGTGTCAGGAGTGTATTCCAGGGAGGTCACAGCCTGCACACAGATGAGTGCGTCTCATGGGGTGTCAGCTAGCATAAAGCATAAGGAGGTAGGCCTACCTGGTATGGACAGCGCAGGGAGGAGTCCCAGGCATTGTCTCCAGGTGATGGAAGTCCTTCAACCCAGCGAGAATTGCTTCCATTTGATCAAATCGTCCACAAGGAGGCGCTGTGGGCTCTCCCTAAGGAAGAACCCAAAGCTCGGTCTTTAGTAGTGCTCCATGAAGCCTTCTCCAACTCAGGTGGCTCCACTTTGGTGTGTTTTTTACATAGGGGAAACCCACAGAAGATTTTCTCTGAAAAGTGCTCATCAGCTGTTTAAGAAGTTTTTAAAGGCTTTAGAGAGAAGTACCTGCCCTGTCCCCTACCTGTGTTTCCCAAATGATGACCCTCTGACCACTTGTATGGAAATCACCAGGGGAGCTTGTTAAATTGGGTCTCAACCCACAGATACTGAATCAGCCATGCTGGGATGAGACCCAGATACTGGGACTTTTAACAAGACCACCAGAGGTTTTGATGCACAAGCTGCTCCAGCGGATGAGAGGTGAAGATCAAACCAGAACTGTTATCCCACAGCTGTGCTTCCTCCAGCTTGCCTTGGGAGGGCATAGTTGAATGATAGCATAAGAAATGGAGAGCCCACACACTTTGGGGTTACATTTTAATCTGTACACGTTTCCTTCATTGAGTCCATACATTTCCTAGAAATTAAGCAGAAACCCCTTTTTAAAAACAAAATATTTTACAGAATTCTAAAATACAGAATGGATGAAAGCTGACAGCTGTGTGATGGAGCTGGTGGGGTCCACAGAGCCCAACCTCTTCCGTCATCCCTTACTGCCCCCAAGGAACCCTAGGCTCAGTGGAGCATCTTGTGTGGGGGAAAGATGTCTTCCAGAGCTGCTGGAGGAGAGAAATACGAAAGGAAATGAGATCAAATGAGAAACTAGATGAAAGGAAGCCCTTAATGAGCACTTACCTTGTGCCAAGGGCTTTCAAGGACATCATCCTAGGTAATTCTCACAAGAGCCCCATGTAGATGCTGTCATCATCCCCACTGTAGAGATGAGGGAACAGAGTCTCGGACAGATTAAGTGACCTCTCCAAGGTCTCGCATTAAATGGCAGAGCCTGGTTGGAAATGAGGCAGACTAACTCCACAGTGGTTATTCCCTTAACCACTGTTTAATAACCCTTGGAAACTGCAAGATGCCGTTGACCTGTGAGGCTTATTATTAAAATAGCATTACATCAGAGCTAGGAAAGATCTGAGAGGCTCTTTAGCCACACAGAGCCAGACAGACTTTAAATCCTGGCTCCACCCTTCCTGTGTGACCTCAGACACGTCCCTTTAGCTCTGTGGCCTCTGCTTCCTCTCTATAAATTGGGTTTCTCATGGGCTGGTTTTAAGAGTTAAATGAGGTGAATACTTAATGCATTGTCTAGTACATGGTAAGAATGCCATAAAAGGGAACAGCTATTGTTATTTACAAACAGAGACACCTCCCCCCCAAGAGTCAAGAACATGTCCAATCACACAAGAAGTGATCCCGTTGCACTGAGTTTGGAGCACTGGGCTGTCTAACTCGAGTCTTGGCTGTTCTGGTTCTCTACTTCTCCAGTGCAGTGGGCAGGTGGGCGGCTTGGCTGATGGGAGTGTGCCCTGGACTGGAGCAGGAATATGGTCTGGTTTCTAGCAAGGTCCACAGCAGGTGTCCACACCACCCCACATCACCACACAAAGTGCCTGCCCTGGGGTAGCCAGGTGGTAGAGAAAATCCCTTCTGTGATGGAGAGCTGGCTTCCAGCAACCTTGCTTTGGAGCATTTTTTGCATTAAGGGAATCCCCCCCCATCCCTCCTGTCCCTCCGTGGCTTTCAGTAAACAATCTCAAATGTGTCTCCAGAAAGCATTTGGTTCCAGTTGTAATAAAATCACACATAATAATAATTAGCATTTCTATAGCACTTTGGAATCTCCCAAGTGTGGTGCACATATGTTGTGTCTGTTGACTCTCACAACAGTTCTGTGAAATATGTAATGGCCAGAATCATTAGAGTCACTCTTTCATAAGTGGTGAAAATGACGCTCAGAGAGGCTGGAGGACTTGCCTAGCGTCACTGACCTAGTTGGAGGTGGAGCTAGGATTAGAATATATGCTAAATCTGGAAGTCTAGCCCATCAGCAGCAGCACACAATGCCCCCCCCATCCTCCAGTGCAGGTGGGGGCGGCCCTTCCTCTATCAGCAACACCACCACATAAGCTACATCAGTGGATCAATGGGAGCCGTTTGGCAGCTTTTGTGACTGGCCTAAAACTGCCTAAATACTGTGCTTCGTTCAGCCAAGGTAGGATGTTCCTCATCTCTTATGTAAAGGAGGAGACTTGGGGCTCACACTGGCCCCGAAGTTACCACCTCCAGGATGGTGTCCTTTGAAGAATTCATCAGCTCAGCCACAGGTTTGTTCCTTCCTAAGAATAGCTTGTGGCTTCATCCATGTTTTCTCCTGAGTCGAAGTTCCCATTTAAGTACAGTACAGGATATGCATTTGTTATAGACATCCCTGGTTAAAAGCTTAGAGAGAATGTCCATTTGTCCTTTATGGGAGAACCAGCTTCCCAGCAAACAAAAGACCCTTGTATCCATTCTCATCCTGTGACCAGGTGACTCGCAGTTTCCCTGCCTCCTTGTATACTGTTAGTGAAGACCTCTTGGGAGGTTCATAGAATTCAGTTGGTAGAAAATGAGGAACACTGCAAGGGAATGTCCCCCTCCCCTGGTTGATAGTTGACAGCAGTAGCTACGAGAGCCCACCGGCTGGCATGACAAACTCAGATACCCCGACCTCCCACTTCCGCATTGCATCGTCTATCCTCACCAAAACCAGAAGCCGTCGTCTCCGTTTTTCTCCCACTCATGTCTGCATCGCCCATTAGAGGAAATGCCCATTAGTGTCAAAACAAGTGACTCACTGGCTCCCTTGATTGTTATAAAAGTTGCATTTGGAAGGGCAAAGGTAGTTGAAAACTTGATGAGAGGTTTAAAAGACACCTGTAGTTAGTGAGAGCGAGGGCAAATCACCTGTCCCTTCAAGATTCAAACCCATCCCTAAAAAGAATGCATTTTTTAAAACATAGTTTCTTTTTTTAAGACAGGGAAACTTTGTCAGTATAATGTTTCTGAAATTTGCAGAGCACATGGGGGGCTAAGTGCCAGGGGCCCACCAAAAGAAGTGCTGCCTCAGCTAGTTACTGTGTATCTGTCTGTGAATGGGCCCTGCAAGTATACTTGTTAAGTATGCCTGCAGTCAAATCTACATCTGGGACCATGCATGGAAAGGAGTATTGTTGATGGCCCAAAAGTTACTAGCAACAATTTCAGTTCAACTGACCATGAGGAGATAGACAGAGGCTCTAAGACCCTCTAGGTATATCTCTTGCCCTCTGGCTTGTGCAGGTACAATGGAAAAGGGATGTCCCCAGTGTGGACAAGCTGCCCTTGATGAGTGAATTGTTAATATCTACCAAATTAACTAGGAAAACATTCTTTCTTGGCTAGGGCCTTTAAGAAAAACGAGCTACCCTTCGCCTAATGATATGGCACTAGGTCTAAGAAAGCAGAAACTGCTTTGAAACCGTCGGTTGTGTTTTATTCATGTGTGTTGCACCCTTTTTTTGAAAACAGCAGATCCCATTATTCCTTTGCTCTGCACATTTTTATTGAGCATCTACTATGTGCAAGGTACTGTGCTAGCCCGGGGTTTATGGTGGTGAGCAAAGCAAACAGGAGACCTGCCTTCATGAAGATAACTGCGCAGTGCCTGATACAGGAAGCAGATAGTAAGCAGCTATTTTAAAAGATGTTACTCTGAATTTGACTCTGGGTTATTGTTGAGGGCATGAAAGGCAATCTGTTTCTGCCAATTAGCCTTTGCGAATTCCAGTGAGAATTCCCCTTATCTGCTAGTATCATAGAATTGATAGAATGCTTCCTTCTGCTGGGCTGGGCCTTGCCAGCATCCTCTGGCTCGAGCCAGTTGGGTGACTGAAGCCCTCACATGAGGGATATGACTAGATTTCACATCGTTGGTTGAGTGAGAAGACTGAGGAGATCACAGCCATCTCCCGATGCCCTCTGTAATATTAGGTGACTCAGTCAAAGGAGAAATGTTTAAACTAGAAAATCATGTCTTCTGATCTTATCCCACTGGAGAGCGTCTGCTCCCACTGTTCAATGTTTTTGTCTTTGGAGGCCAGAGCTGCTGATATTGATACTGTAATTTCAATACAGTTGTTCCTTAGCAACCCCCTCTCAGCTGATCTTTCTATAATTTACGCGTAGTTTGAGAGCTTCCTATGGCTACACTTGATAGGATGAGAACAAAGCATTTTAGGACATAAAAATTGATAGTTTTTCATAAAACTAAATGGTTTTGTAATCCTCTGTCCCTGTGACCCTGCCTCTCAGTCTCCCGGTAGCTCCCATTCTAGGACAGAATTTAGGGAGATCTTCTGTAACTAGGAGAGCTTGTCTGCCTCACATACCTTCAGCCCAGGAATAATAGAAGCAAAATTGTTATTTTTCCAATGAGCAATTCTTTTAAAAGCCTTGTCTCAAATTCTGGCCAGTATTCCCTTCCATCCTTGGTCCTTCCAAAAGAACATAGCTGTGCTCCCACACAATGCTTTCCATTCCCCACCACCCTCTCCTCAGCAGTGCTTCCATAGCCAGCCCACTGAGCAGCCCCTGGTGTCTGGAGAAGATAAATTTCAAGATAAGTCGATAAATTTCAGGAACTCGAAAGTCAACTCTTAATACTTCAAACACTCTTAACACTTCAAAAACTTAGTGTTTGAAGACTGTTTCTACTAAATTGTTTCAGTCCCCTTCAGTATTAGCCTTTGCAAGACAGACATCATCAATATGAGTATGTGGTCAAACCTTCCAACGGATGGGATGGTCTTTACTTTGATTTGCTTACCCAGCTTTTTGTAAAAATGTTGTATTTTTAATTTTGTAAGTAGATTTCTTTTTTTTTTCCCCCTTGGAGATGAGGTCTCGCTGTCATCCAAGCTGGAGTGCAGTGACATCATCATAGCTCAATGCAGCCTCAAACTCCTAGGTTCAAGGAATCCTTCTGCCTCAGCCTCCCAAGTAACTGGGACTATAAGCATACACCACTATGCCTGGCTATTTTTGGAAAAAATTTTAAGAGACAGGAGCTTTGAGGTCTCACACTACTGGCCTCAAGTGATCCTCCCACCTCAGTCTCCTGAGTCACTAGGATTACAGATATGAGCCATATGCCCAGCCTATAAATAGATTTCTTTTGTTGTATTTCGTTTTCTCACTTCATTTGAATTTTTTAAATAATCATTCTCATTGTAATAATTCAAATAATTCAGAAATGACCAAAGTGAAACTAATAGTCTTCTCCTGATCTCTTTACCCTTCAGTTTCTTCCTTCGTTATAATTTACAAATGACAATTTCTAATGTATCCTTCCATACTTCTTTCAGTGCTCATGCAAATATTTTTTATATACATGCATAAGTGCACACACACAGGACTGTGTGTATACACATTATAGACACTGTATGTGTATGCTACTATTGTATAAATAGGATCATCAGTGTATATATTATTCAGTAACTTGCAATTTTTCCTTAAAAGTAGATGAGTGAATGTTCTTCTAAATCTCTACTTTTATCTTATTCTTTTTACCACTTGCACAGAATTTTGTGGTATGACTGTACCATAATTAAATCAACACTTCTCCCTATGGGGACTATTCAGGCTGTTTCCAGTTTTCCAGTTTTCTGCAAATAAATATTTTGCTACAGAAAAACCTCCTTGATAATGTATCTTTATATATTTCTGTTGGATAAAGCCCAGAGTGTGCACACTTAAAAATTTTTAAACACCATCATAGTACTTTTTGTTCTACAACTTATCTTGGTACTTTACAATCTGGTCAACAGATAGTGATCTGTTGAGATACATTTCAAATTTTATGGTAATTAAAGCCTTTGCTGTATGTATGCTTTTCTGCTAGACCATCTCAGGTTGATTACATTTACATTTTTTTGTTTGGAAGCAATCTCTTTTTACCACCAGGTTAGCTTTACTGATTTTATTCACTTAATTGTATATTCACATAATTGTTGATCATGCACACTTAATCAGTTAGAAATGAAATGCCATTTAGGTAAATTTGGCTGACTCAGATGTCCTCCTTTTGCCAGAATCATACCAAAACCTCCAATAAATTATGAGCTTATTTCTAAAATGAGCTTGCAGAGTTTGTTAAATTTTTGCAGATATTTAAGAAGTTATTCAGCAGCTACTTGATTGTTATGAACTGAACTGTAAAAGTGATGAATAGCTGAACCATTGGAGTGTTTGGAAATTGTAAACATTTGGCAAGTGCATAAGATCTAGTACTATCATTATGACCCAAACTCTCCATGTTCTCTTCTGGGGAGTTCTGTGCAATTTCTTTATTTAATAAGAGAGAAACAGACTAACAGGAACCAGTTTACAGAACAACACAATTTGCAAAAAAATAGGAGAAAAAATGTTCACCTTCCCTATTCAAATTGCAAAGACATCTTAGTTGAAGATGTTGGCCATAATTTGGTGAACTAACCATGCAGTCTTAGACATCCCTGTAGGGCAACTTGGTTGTATGTATTGAAGTCCTTAAAAATATGCTTTGATGCAGTAATTCTGTTCTTGATAAGAGTAAAGAAATTGAAAGCAGCCTAATGAAAAAAGAAGGTGAAAGGTTAAAATAAATTACAGTACACTAGATTATTGAGCCATTAAAAACCAATGTGTAAAAAATATTTAATGACATGAGGAAATAAATACTATATAATAAGTAGAGAAAAACAGGTTTCAAAATTATGGATGTTATATTCCAGAACACTCCTTTAAGATACTGAACACTTCTGTGGCCATATTAGCTTGAGAAATTCTCAGCTAATCAGAATTAAACAAATATTTGCATTTTAGGACTTGTCTTTTTAGAGAGTCATAGAATATAAAATAATTATTTCCCCAAATTTTAGACTTTGAAACTTTTTCTAAGGAATACATATTGTCTTCTTTTAGGATGCTTGGGTTGCATAGAATCTAACATGAGAAGAGCCAACATATAGCTCTCATTTTTTGTTTTTAAAAATGTATAGTATAACTATTATATGTGCTTATGTGTATACTTATGTACATTTATATACATGTATGCACAGAAAAAATAAGCTAGAGAAAATATATGAAAACGTCATCTCAGTATTGTGAAATTACAGGGGGTTTTTTTAGATTAGTTTGACTTTCCCAATTTTTTTGCAAAAAGCTTAGACCACTTTCAACATTAAAAACAAAGTTGTGTTTTAAAATTCTCATAGTTAATAAAAAATTGCTGATGAAAAAGGCTTAAAGGGTAAAACAGTTGCATATAAAAAAAGAAAACACAAGCTGGAGGCAAATCTAAATTCATCCTCTTATCTGTGATCTTGAGCAAAGCATTTACCCTCTGGACTCCCACTTGCACAATGAGAATACTATTAACACCTTTCACAGGGCTGTTGTAAAAATCACATCACGTACTGTACAAACGTATCTAAATACGTGCTTGTGGATATACAAAGATTGTTTTTGATTAGGATTTTTGGTAGTAGTTACATATGTAAGGAAATACCTCTTCAAATGAAGTTTATTTTGTATTGGGATAAATGTTTTTCCTGTGGAAATATACTTCTGAAGTGATGAATGAAATGCTTTCTTTCTTAAGCAAAGGATGTGGTTCACTCCATTGAATTGGAGGGAAATGATTTTAGGCTAATTTAGATGATTTCCATTTGATTTTGAGTCAGAATGCTTCTCCTTCTACTTGCTTTTAGCTCTTGTCAATGAAGATAAAGTTTTACTTATCATGATCCATTATCTGTGACTCAGACTCCTTCCTGTGGCTTATTTTTCTCAAAGAGCCTCGAATTTAAAACAAAATTATTAAAGAATGTAGTCAGTTTCTCATGGAATTATAGAAGTAGAATTTCTTATGGGAAGATTTTCTTTCATATATAACACATAATTACTTTAAAATGTTAAGATTTTTGTGTCAGGCATGGTAAAGTATGTTTTCACACTTTCTTTATAGCTGTTTTTTGCAATGACTTTTTTTTTTTTCTATCTGTCACATAGCAACTCTACAGAAAAAAGCCAGGTTTGGCCATCACGTTTGCAAAGCTGCCTCAAAATTTGGACAAAAACCGATATAAAGATGTGCTGCCTTGTGAGTATCCGGCATGAATGCCTCCTTCTCCCCTACACTGAGATAATGTTTCCCTTTTTAAAACAGATTGTCTGGTATTCTGGAACAATTTTCAGTGTGTCTGTAAACACCACCGTCTTTATTGCAGCCATTTCAGACTCTGAACAGTTGGGGAATAGTGTTTATGCTAATGAAGCAAAGCTGCAGATGGGGCTGGGAACTGAACTCTTGTTTACTTGGTATGATAAAAATACTGCTCAGAATAATCGGTGGATTTTTCTCCCCAACAGATGACACCACCCGGGTATTACTGCAGGGAAATGAAGATTATATTAATGCAAGTTATGTGAACGTAAGTTTGGAATCCGGATGATAAGAAAGAGCACATTCATCCTTGTAACAAGGGCTGTGAGGGGCTGAGTTGGGCTTTGCGGGCTTTCCTGTTCACCACCTCCTTTTAACATGACCATAGTCATGGGAGGAAGACATTCTAATTTCACAGAGGAGAAAACTAAGGTTCAGAGAGATTAAACAATATGAAAAGTCACAAAGCTAACAGAAGATGAAGGCAACCTCATTGTGTTTCTTTTTCTTTTTGTTTTTTGTTTTTTTTTGAGTTGAAGTCTCACTCTGTCGCCCAGATTGGAGTGCAGTGGCATGCTCCTGGCCACCGCAGCCTCGACCTCGGCGATCCTTCCACCTCAGCCTTCCAAGTAGCCAGAACTACAGGCACACACTACCACGCCCAGCTAATTTTTGATTTATTATAAAGATGAGGTCTCCCCAAGTTGCCCGGGTGGGTCTCAAACCCACAGGCTCAGGCAATCCATTCACCTCAGCCTTCCAAAGTGCTGGGATTACAGGCTGAACCACCGAGGTCAGCCTCATTGTGTTTCTAATTCCATCATCCAAGTGCCTCTGACCTGGGCTGCTGTCATTTAGGTGTTTGTTTTTGCTAGTGGTATGTTTGTAACTTTCTGTGTTTTTCTCCATGTTATTAGTGTCATGCTGCCTCAAGAAGAAAAATAAAACCTCCTCTGTACATATAACCCAAAAAGAAAAAGACAGGTTTTATGAACTATGGGGAAAGCATTCATTTTCTCTTTGAAAATGCATCTTGAGCCAGGTGCAGTGGTTTACACCTGTAATCCCAGCACTTTGGGAGTTGGAGGCAAGAGGCTTACCTGAGTCCAGGGGTTCGAGAACAGCCTGGGCAACTTGGTGAGACCTCGTCTCTACAATAAATCAAAAAACTAGCTAGGCATGGTGGCACACACCTGTAGTTCCAGCTACTTGGAAGGCTGAGGCTGAAGGATTGCCTGAATCCAGCAGGTTGTGTCTGCGGTGGCTGTGAGCATGTCACTGCACTCCAGTCTGGAACACAGAGTGAGATCCCGACTCAAAAAAGAAAAGAAAAGAAAATGCATCTTGGACAACTTACTTGGCCTCTAACCTTTACTTTCTTTCATCTAAACCTGGGGTCAGCAGACTTTTTCTGTAGCAGGCCAAATAGTAAATATTTGGTCTTTGTATTTAAAATGTAACCATTAAAGGCCAGGAGTGGTGGCTCTGTGTGCAATCTCAGCACTTTGGGAGGCCAAGGCAAGAGGATTACATGAGTCCCGGGGGTACGAGACCACTCTGGAGAACTCGGTGAGACCTTGCTGTACAATAAATCACAAAAATTAACCAGGCGTGGTGGCGTGGGTCAGTTCCAGCTACTTGGAAGGCTGAGGCAGAAGGATCACCAAAGTCCAGCAGGTCAAGGCTGCGGTGGCCGTGAATGTGCCACTGTACTCCAGCCTGGGTGACAGAGTGAGACTCCA
Organism: Carlito syrichta; assembly: GCF_000164805.1. Taxonomy (NCBI): domain Eukaryota; kingdom Metazoa; phylum Chordata; class Mammalia; order Primates; family Tarsiidae; genus Carlito; species Carlito syrichta. Next base: position 648,812 of record NW_007259503.1, read on the forward strand.
ACTCAAAAAAAACTTTTTTAAAACAATTTTTTTGCCGGGCTTAGTGGCTCAGCCTGTAATCCCGTGCTTTGGGAGGCTGAGGTGAGTGGATTGCCTGAGCCTGCGGGTTCGAGACCCACCTGGGCAACTTGGCGAGACCTCATCTCTACAATAAATCAAAAAATTAGCCGGGCATGGTAGCGCGCACCTGTAGTTCTAGCTACTTGGAAGGCTGAGGTGGAAGGATCGCCAGAGCCCAGCAGGTCAAGGCTGCAGTGGCTGGGAGCAGCCACTGCACTCCAGTCTGAGCTACAGAGTGAGACTCCAACTCAAAAAATTTGAGTCAGTGTCTCACACTGTTGCCCAGGCTATAGTAGAGTGACACAATCAAAGCTCACTGCAGCCTCGACCTCCTGGTCTCAGCCTCCCAAGTAGCTGGGACTACAGGCACATGCCACCTATCCTGGCTGAATTTTTTATTTCTTGTAGAGATAGGTCCTCACTATATTGCCCACCCAATTCTTTCATCTCAGCCTCCCAAAGTGTTGAGATTACAGGTGTGAGCAACCATGGCTGACCCATTAAAAAATTGTTTGTTGTTGTTGGAGTCTCACTCTTGTCGCCCATGCTGGGGTACGGTGGCACTCTCATGGCCACTACAGCCTTGACCTGCTGGACTTAGGCGATCCTTCCACCTCAGCCTTCCAAGTAGTTGGAAATACAGATACATGCCACCACACCCAGCTACATTTAAAAATATTTAAAGCCACTCTTAGCTTGCAAAGTGGCAGACATATTTGACCTTCAGAGCCTATGTAGTCGGCCAACCCCTGACCTAAACAGACAGGTGACTTCTCAGATTAAGGTCTCAAGTTTTAACAAAATATCAAGAACTTCCCTAATAAAAATTGGCCTGGTCACTGATTCCACTTATTCCAAAATAATTCCACTTATTCATTAACCCACATTTCCACATTCCTGGCATCTTAAAAGCAGAGCTTCAGAAATGGCAGCCACATTGCGAGATCCAGCCTTTTCATGTTATTCCAGGGATGAGGAAGCCATTAACCCAAGCACCCGCCAAACTAGGAATCAAGAGCCTCTGTTTACCCTGCCCACCTCAGAATGGGTGAATCACAGTGCCACTCAAAGCTCAACAGATCCTGAATATTCTTTCATTAGAAAGGACTTGGTCCAGAGGGGAAAAAGGGAAGATCGACCAACTTCATGATACAAGCAGGAAACCATGCAGAAAGCAAAGTGCAGCAAGATTTGATGGTGTAGACCTGTATGGATTATGCTTTTTTTTTTTTTTTTTTTTAAGTTGAAGTCTCACTCTGTCACCTAGGCTGGAATGCAGTGGCTCTCTGCAACCTCGACCTTCTGTGCTTAAGTGATCCTTCTACCTCAGCCTCCCAAGTAACTAGAACTATGGGCACACACCACTACAACCAGCTAATTTTTTTTATTTTTTGTAGAGATGAGGACTCACTATATTGCCTAGGCTGGTCTTGAACTCCAGGGCTCAAGTGAGTCTCCTGCCTCGGTGTCCCAAAATGCTGGGATTACAGGCATGAGCCACCACCACACCTGGCCAGTTTATACCTTAAATAAAACTATACAGATTTTGATAGAAAGCCCTGCATAGGAAAACACTTGGGAGTGGGATTGGTATGTACTGATGAAAATGCAGATGACCGACATTGATTATGTTTAAGATAGAACAGTGAAAACCATTTAAACTCTTCCACCAACGAGGTGGTATATTTCTGATTTTTGCCTGTGGAATATTATACAGTTTTATCTTAAAGATCTTATTCTAGCATTGTCAAATATTTTTCAAGGATTTTTATAAATAACCTTTGTTTTTAATTTATTGTGAATTAATAAATATATTTTCTGTTGTGATGTCAGTTAGCAAGTAGAAGAAATTATAATCCAGTTCTCTGTCCACCTGTGACAGTAGCAAATGCTAACGCCTTACCAATCTTTTACCAGATGGAGATTCCTGCTGCTAACCTTGTGAACAAGTATATTGCCGCTCAGGGACCCCTGCCACATACCTGTGCACAGTTTTGGCAAGTTGTCTGGGATCAGAAGCTGTCACTCGTTGTCATGTTGACAACTCTCACAGAGCGAGGGCGGGTAAGTGGCTTGATTTCCACAGATGTGTGCAGTAACTCTGTGGAACATAATTCTCAGGGCTAGAAAGTGTCCGTGGTGTCTTCTGGCCTAGCCCCTATGTGACCCTACATCTCCTGTACAAAGCTGCCAATGGACACCTCCGGTGATGGGAAACTCAGCCTTCTTCCTGCCCAGTCCTGGCTTGGATCCATTATAACTAGCCAGAGTACAGTTCCCATGGCCTCACCTCCCCTGCCCCACAGCCCCTATGCTGGCAGTGGCCTCGCCCACCAGGACAAATGCTGGACCTGAAAGAGCAGTGTGCATTCTTATTAACAGTGGCCATAAAAAGTAGGAGAAACTACATCACTCTGCCATTTTCCATAGAAACAGACCTCTGATCATATAACAGAAGTCAGTATGCAAGGATACCTGTATTATGAATTCCTTAACTTCATTATGAAACCTATACTCAGAAATATATTCCAAAACCAAGTATAAATTAATTTTGAACCACCTGCTTTGTTTTTTTGAATTCACTGGTTTTGGGGCCACCTGCTTTGAATGATCTGTGCGTCACTTCCTCCCAGGTTCCCTCCTTAGTGTGTAGTTCAGAATGCCAAATAAATTCATGGCAAAAATCAGAATACATAGTAATTGGGATGGATAATACATCTGAAATCATTCTACCCTCTCACCTAAAACAAAATGAGAATTCCTACTAATTCTACAGAGCTTTGTGGATTGCAAAGGGCCTTTTTTTTTTTTTTTTTCTTTTCTTTTTTAAGAGGCAGGGTTTCATTCTGTCACCCAGGCTGGAGTGCAGTGGCATGATCATGGTTCACCATTGCCTCAACCTTCTGGGCTCAAGCAATCCTCCTGCCTCAACCTCCTAAGTAGCTGTAACTATAGACACTCACCACCACACCTGGCTAATTTTTTTAATTTTGTGTAGAGACATGATCTTGCTATGTTTCCCAGGTGGTCTCAAACTCTTGGCCTCAAGCAATCCTCCCACCTCAGCCTCCCAAAGCACTTGGCTTATTACAGGCATGGGCCACCATATTGGGCCTCAAAGGGTCTTTTTATGTGTTGTGCAAGACAGAGGGCTCCCTCTTCAGCTAAAACACTTCCAGGGGTCATGCTGTGAGTGCTCAGCTCTGGATTTTAAAAAAATTCCTCTTCCCAGCAAGCTGAAATGCATGTGGCTTTAACCTCCACCCCATCTGGTTCTGCTGCACAAAAGACACAAAATAAGTTACCCCTCTCTTTTATGTGTTGCCCCTTGCGATATCTGAAAATAACCTCAGGCTTCCATTAAGCTTGTGGTCAGCCGAAATTGTGTGATCTTTGTCTTGATATTGCTGTTGAGCCAGTCTCCCCATTGTGTGTTCATGCCCTTGACTCTTAGCGCTTCATATAGCACGCTGAAGCCAGTCTGTCTGGGTTCAGAACATAATTCCTCTGGAGCAAGTTACTTATTGCTACTGAGTCTTCCTGTGTGTAAAGTGGAGACAGTAATAGTACCCACCTTGGAGGGTTTGTGAAGGCTGAGGCAATATGTATAAAAAGCTTAGAGAACTGCATGTTGCAGTGTCCAACAAATGTTAGCTGTGGTTTTGCGTAATCACCATCATCATGAGTTGGATTTAGCCCTCAGATCTGACCTTTAGAAAATGCTTGGGGGCTTTTTGGCCTCTCCTGTCTGCTCTGTGTTGGCCCTCACCCCTAGCTTCTTGTCATACACAGATTTGACCACAGTCATCTCATCACATAAGTCACTCCTAAAAAATTTTAATGTCCTCAAGAGACAGTAGACACCCTCTAGAATGCAGTTAGTCAGAGGCATCGAGGGCACATGTTGAGGAGCAGTTGTTCATCTTCACAGCTCTGCTTGTCTTCTGCCGTTTCTCCAACTCATCCACCCAGTCACCATGAGAGACTGCCAGAAGCTTAGCTGAAACAACAATGCAACAGGTCCATGGCATCATCTGATCGCTTTGTCTGAAAGTCTCATTTTTGTCTATTTTTGTTTTATCTTCTATGATGTAAAAAAAAAAATTAAGAGGAAATGAAGTTACCTAAGCACTTTTTGAATTAAGGGAACCTGAGCTAGCTCACAGTATTGTTCTATTGATTTTTCTCAAGTGCTTGCTGTGATATGGTGTGGAGGAAGGCAGTCTTTGAAGTCTGAGTTTGGATCCTGTCTCTTTCACTTCCTACCTGTGTGGCTTACGAAAACTACAAAACCTCTCTGTGTCAAACAGAATAATATAGTACCCACCTGATGGCATTGTGGGGGAATTAGATGAGTTACTACAGGTAGTTTTCTGGGAAGAGTGCTTGGCATACAATACATATTTGTTGTTGTTGTTTTTGAGTTGAAGTCTCTGACACCCAGGCTGGAGTGCAGTGGCATGCTCATGGTCACCTCAGTGTCAATTTGCTGTACTCCGTCGATCCTTCCACCTCAGCCTTCCAAGTAGCCAGAACTACAGGCGCACACTACAATGCCTGGCTAATTTTTTATTTATTGTAGAGACGAGGTCTTGCCAAGTTGTCTGGGCTGGTCTCGAACCCATGGACTCAGGCACTTCACTCGCCTTGGCCTCCCAGAGTGCTGAGATTACAGGCTGAGCCACTGAGGCTGGTCACATTAAGTATTATGTAAAGCCGGACACAGTAGCTCAAGCCTGTAATCCCAGCACTCAAGGAGGCCCAGGAGAGAGGATTGCCTGAGCCCATGGGTCCGAGACCAGCCCAGGCAACATGGTAAGACCTCGTCTATACAATAAATTCAAAAATTAGCTGGGCGTGGTGGTACATGCCTGTGGTTCTGGCTACTTGAAAGGCTGAGGTGGGTGGGAGGATCACCTGAGCCCAGCAGGTTGAGGCTGCAGTGGCCATGAGCATACCACTGCACTCCAACCTGGGCAACAGTAAGACTCAAACTAAAAAAAAAAAAAAAATTATATCAATGTTAGCAGTAGCAGTAGTAGTAAGTTGGGTGCCACCTTAACCATTATTACCAGTACTGTACTATATTTTTTTTACTATAGTATTACTTATTATTTTTCTTTAAATAATGCACCTTTTTTTGTTTGCTTTAATAAATTTCTTTTGAAAGTTATTTCTTAACTGGAAGTCCAGTATCACTTGCCATAAATAGAAGATATGTGTAAGAGTACAAAGAGCACAAAACAATGTTATTATTCATTCTAGGCTGGGCACGGTGACTCATGTCTATAATCCCAGCACTTTGGAAGGCCAAGGTGAAAGGATTGCCTGAGCCCACGGGTTCGAGACCAGCCTGGACAACTTGGCAAGACCTCATCTCTACAATAAATCAAAAAATTATCTGGGCATGGTGGTGCGTGCCTCTAGTTCCAGCTACTTGGAAGGCTGAGGCAGAAGGATTCCCTGAGTGCAGCAGGTCGAGGCTGCAGTGGCCGTGAGCGTGCCATTGCACTCCAGTCTGAGTGACAGAGTGAGACTCCAAATCAAAAAAAAAAAAAATTCTAAGTGCTCTTTCCTTCCAGGCTCTGAGTATGAGGCCTGTTCTCTCACTCTAACTTGCTATTATAAAAATAGAGTTAAGGTGCACTATTAGGAAGGTCATGTTGAAGCTGTCTTGGTCCCAAACTGAGGCTCTCTCCATGGCAGAACCAGAAATATCACATGGAAAAGAACCACATTCCCACCATGTCTGTGAATGAGTCTGTGTTATTTGATGCAGACTCAGTCTTCTCCTAATGTGCCACCAAGCATCTCACTCTTTCAGCCCCTGGTCTGGGCCATTCTGGTATTTTGGTATTTTATAGATAATGGATATCAAGTTTATTGCCTTGTCATTTCCCCATTTGAGAATTGTATTTGCCTTCCTCTGGTCTGTTAATCTGTTACTTCTTGTTGTCTAAATGCTCCAGATTGTCTCAGAAACAATTCATGGGAGCACCACTCTCCTGTTGCATAAAGTCTTTTAGTTCATGATGCAGTTATTTTTATTTATTTATTTTTTATTTTTATTTATTTATTTATTTATTTATTTTGAGTTGGAGTCTCACTCTGTCGCCCAGACGGGAGTGAAGTGGCCGCTCCCGGCCACTGCAGCCTCAACATGCTGGGCTTCGGCAATCTTTCCGCCTCAGCCTTCCGAATAGCTGGAACTACAGGCGTGCACTACCACGCCTGGCTGATTTTTTTTTAATTTATTGTAGAGATGAGGTCTCGCTGCCCAGGCAGGTCTCAAACCCTCGGGCTCAGGCAATCCACTCACTTCAGCCTCCCAAGGCGCGGGATTACAGGCTGACCCACCGAGCCTGGCTTATTTATTTTTTAGAGACAGCATCTCACTATGTTGCCAAGGCTGGCCTTGAACTCCTGGGCTCAAGCCATCCTCCCATCTCAGTCTCCTGAGTAGCAGGGACTCCAGGCATGTCACTGCACCCAGCTCATGATGCAATTTGTAGAGCCAACATCTGCATCCATTCAGGTGGCCCAACACTGTCACTGTCACTGTCTTCTTCTCTGTGTTGGGCATCTCTTTCCCCTTTAAAGTTTACTCTGCCTTTTCAGCAGGAAGGTCTTTCTTCTCCTCAGAGAAAAGGAAGCCCCCCACAGGAATAGGTTGTTGTCTTAGGGTTAGTGGTAGATGATCTAGATAGCAGTCCCCTTTTTTCCCTCATCCTGTGTGTTCCAGCACGGGAGAAAAGGCCCTTTCTGTGATCCAAGAGGTCTCAGCTTCCTCTGGCTGCTCTTGCAGGACCTGCCTCACCTGCTCCTCACTGCTGGTGGCCCCTCCTCTCTTTTATTGGTGTCTGTTACACCTGAGCTCATCTGAGGTCTCTGTGTGACCTGGCGGGTTTCTTTGTTTCCCAGCCCTGTCTTCCTATTTGAACCTGTCCTGGCTGCTTCCATTGGTTTCCTGCATTAGAGCTTCCCACCTCCCCTGAGGTTTAGCGTTCCCTTCACCCTCTCTGGCCAGGAGAACTTACCTCCCCTGTTTATCAGTGAGTATTAACCTGTTCTTCGAAACCCAGGGTGCATGTTTCTTCCCTCTCCTGTTGCAAACTCTCAGATGCCCGGATGACCTGAGCCCTTTATCCTGAAGTCCCTACCCTGTCCTCATCACCACCCACCAGTTCTTTCTGATTGGAGGAAATTGGTTGCTGTGGGTGAGCAGCTTTGCCTCTTTCTTTTTCCAAGAGATGAGATTTTTTAGCATGTCCCATTTGTGTTCTCCCACCTCATGCTTTTAGTAGAGTGGGACCCCCAGCAGATGTGCAGCTTTTCTCCCACCCAGCCTTTGGCACGTCTCCTCTGGTCCAGAAAGGCACATCTTTTCAGGGCCATCTCTCTACTCAGCTCTCCTTTCCTGAACTTTCTCCTCAAAGCCACCCTTGGGCCTGGAGCAAGAGAAACAGTCCACACCCAGGCCTGTGAATCGCTGAGAGAGCGTGCTCTGAGCTGTCTTGGCAGCATCTGCCCAGGTCTTGTGCCCAGCAGCTTGTTGCTGGCCTTCAGCTTCACTGACCACCATTGTCCTTGAGCAGCTTCCCCAGAAGTGCTCTTCTCTCCACAGTGCAGGCCCTCTGCAGATTGTACTATTTAATGGAACCACAGCCCTGTGGGGGTATATTTTCTTGTCATTTCCAGGTATATCTACCTGGCTAAGCGTTCACAGCCCTGTTACGAAATTCCGGCTCTGCCCCAATTTCTATGTGTGTGATCTGACACAAGTTGATTCATGCCCTAAACCTCAGTTTACTCACCCACAAAACAAAGACAATCATAGTGCCCACCTCATAGGTATGTTTTGAAGCCAGGATTTAAAAAGTACATGTCCATGAGCGGCTCCATTCTGCACTTAGCATGCATTGTGCCAAAGATACTAGGCTTTGGCATGGTCACCTCGCAATGCTGCAGCTTTCATGTGGAAACGGAGGCTGAGAGAAGTTAAGTAACCTGCCATAGGTCACATCACTGGTTTGTAAGAACTTATTAACCAGTACTGAAACTTGGAATCAATACAAACTTCTTGCTCTTTCCACTATCACCCAGATGCTCTCAGAACCTAACAGACCTAAAACCTAAAGTTGATTAGAGGTAAAGAGAGAGTCCAGTTCAGGTCAGATTCTCTGTGGAATAAGGAGCCTCTCCATGAATACAGATATGTGTGGCTCTACCTTGCCACTTGACCCTGACCCCTTCAAAGAATAGCCTCCCATCACTTACCCTGCGGGCAGGACCCTTGGGAGCCTGCTGGGCAGGGTGTTGTTCTTCCTAGACAGATTAGGAGGCAGATCCAGGATCTGTGTGTGTGGACTCCAGACTTGGGTTCTATAGACAGCAGCACCTCATGTCTAAGCAGAGTCAGGAAATAGCTACTAACTATAATACCCCCATTTAAGGTTTCCAAGTAAATTCTTAACTCTAGCTTTCCAGCAGCATACTTGAATTCAAATAGTCACTGTGACATTTGAAAATAGGAAAAACTATTTCCAGACAAATTACCTATGTCTTTTGGCTATGCCACCTTTCTACCATAAACAAGTGTAATTTTTACTTAAGTTGATACAACTACATATAGGTTCAGGGAAAAGCACTTATTTCAATGAGTCAGAATTTGACTGGCAGAAGGAACTGTGGTAGGAAGGACAGGATAGCCCTGAATTTTGCTAGATGCCAAAGGCAGGCCCTAAGATAGCTGCTGAAACAAACTACAGGGTTGGGACAGGGGGATAGAAATGGGAGAGGGCGATGGGAGCAGTCAGACTATGGAGAAACAACAGCCATACTGAGACACTGGGGTGCTGCAGGAAGGGTACCAGGCTGCACCACAGTGGCCCAATGGCCTTGTGCAAATCTCTTAATCCCACCGAGCCCTGGGTTCCCAGTCTGCTATATGGGAGTATTGGCCCCATAGGGCATCGTTTATAAAACATTTGAGGGCCTCAGAGGTGCTATTCAAATGAAAAGGGATATTCCTCTCCATTTGGGGATTCCCTTAATCTTAATCTATGTTTGTGGAATCTCTGATCACTCTTACTCAAGCTAATGTGGAGTCCATGAAAATAGCAGTAATAGTGACCACCACTGACCTAGCCCCCACAGTGGACTCAGCACTGCACACTGCCTTCAGTCCCATCACCTGCCCTGTCTTTTGGGTGGAAAACATGAAAAATCAGAGAGGTGAAGCATCTTGTTTGAAGTCATCTGGCTGAAAAATGGAGGTGGAAATGATCCTAGCAGAGGTGTAGCTGACAGTCCAGTGTGTGTCCGAAACTGCTGTGCCTGGAGGCCACCCACCTCAGGAGGGTAGGGGTGGATGGTGGTGGGCAGCTAAGGCAGGGGGGCTGTTGGAGCCAAGGAAGGGCCTGAAGGACTGGGCTTGGCTCCACTAGGGGTGGGGAGGTTGCTCATCAGCCAAGGCCCCGCATCTGAGGCCTCTGCTGTTTTTGCAGTGAATGGGCCCTGGTGTAAAGAAGATCAGTCTCTTGTCCTCTTCTTCCAGGATATAGTCTGGGGCTTATTGAAGAGCTGTGGCCAGGCTCCTGGCAGGCTGATACCACCCCACTCTCCAAAGGAGGAAGGAGGTTCCTCTGCCCTCCATCCCCGCCCCAGGACCATGAACAGAGTGGATCAGCCATGCCTGAGTTTCTTTTCTCCTATCAGTTGTCATCAGTATGCGGGATGTTGGCCAGATGCCCTACCGATCCACCTGTCCACAGTTAACTGGTCACATGCACACTCCCACAGAGTAGGCTAACTCCTACTTGGTACCTCCTTGCAGACCAAGTGTCATCAGTACTGGCCCGATCCCCCTGACGTCGTGGACCATGGTGGCTTTCACATCCGGTGTCAGTCAGAGGATTGCACCATTGCCTACGTGTCCCGAGAAATGCTGGTCACGAACACCGAGGTGAGCGGCAGTCTCTGTGGGGCACAGTGGAGGGGAAGTCATGGTATCAGCAGCTACCATGGTCCCAGGTGGGTCACGCTTCTGGATCTGCTCTCTCTTTTTGCCTGGCGAGCATGTCAGTGAACATACAAGACACCTGTCAGAGAGCCAGTTCCTGTGTCCAGAGGGACACAGTTCACAACAGGCTGGTGATAGAAGTAACCCAGTGTCCATCGATGGAGGAATGGACAAACAAAATGTAGTGCATCCATAAAATGGACTAGGATTCAGCCTTAGAAAGGGAAGAAATTCTGACACATGCTTCATCATGGATGAACCTTGAAGACATTTTGCTAAGTGAACTCAGCCAGTCACAGAAAGATAGACACTGTATGGTTTCACTTCATAGTACTTCTAGATACTGTGAAATACCTAGCATAGTCAAATTAAGAGACAGAAAGTAGAACAGTGGTTGCCAGGGGTTTGGAGAAGAGATAGAATGAGAATAGAGGAATATTGTATCATATGGTATAAAGCTTACAGAATTTATGTTTGGTTGAGAAAGAAAAAGTTGTAGAAATAGACAGTGGTGATGGTTGCACAACATTGTGAATATACTTAATTATACTTAATGCCACTAATGAACTATATTTAATGAACAATACATTGAAAAATGGTTCACAGTGGTAAGCATCATGTTATGTATATTTTACCACTATAAAAAAATAAGGCAGGAGTGATGGCTCATGCCTGTAATCCCAGCACTTTGGGAGATTGAGGCAGGTGGATTGCTTGAGTCTAGGAGTTTGAGACCAACCTGGGCAACATAATGAGACACCATCTCTATTTTAAAAATTAGTCAGGCGTGCTGGCATGCACCTGCTACTGGGGAGGCTAAGGCGGAAGAATTGCTTGAGCCAAGTGGGTAGAGAGCCATGATCGTACCACTGCATTCCAGCCTGGACGACAGAGTGAGACTCCAACTGTACATACATACATACAAAATAAAATAAGAGCCAGCATATATGGCAAGTACCACAGGGGATAAAATCACTGGGCAGAAGCGGTCAAGGCAGCAATCCTGTGGGAGTGACCTGTGCAGAACCTGAGAGAGGTGGGTGTCTTGGGAGAGCAGGGCGGATTGGCAGCAGCCACAACAAGGCTATGCACAGTGGCAGAAAGAGCATCAGGAGACGAGGCCACCCTGGAGGAGTCTGGGGGAGGGTTGGGGTCCTCTTGCCCACCATCTGGATTGACTCATCAAGGCCACTGCATCTTCCACAGACTGGGGAGGATCACGCAGTGACACATCTCCAGTACGTCGCGTGGCCCGACCACGGCGTGCCTGATGACTCCTCGGACTTCCTGGAATTTGTCAACTATGTGAGGTCCCTGAGAGTGGACAGGGAGCCTGTCTTAGTTCACTGCAGGTATGATGCTTGTGATTTGGTTTGGTTTCCTTTAGAATACTTGTACCTCTTGAGAAAGGCCTAGAGAGAATTGGCAGATGCCAAACTCACCCTAAATTCTGCAAATTGTGTGCTCTTGCAGACCTCTATTTACTTTATTTCTTCACTATTTCAAATATTTGGATGTAGTACAGAGCCGAACATACCCTTCCCTCTGCCCTGAAGTCGGCTGACCTTTACCATAGACATGAATGAGAAAGGGAGTGGATTTTGCACTTGACAATGGGTTTCGTTCCACTAGCTGTTAAGCCCCCAGCCTCCGGATGTGTGAGCATAAGCTTTTTCAGCCTGTTTGAGAGCACAACTCAAGTGTGTGTTTTGTATTCTTGAAAGCCAAGGGAGGAAAGCTCCTTCTGAGTAAATGTGCTGGCTGGGCTATGCAGATGATGCCCAGGCAAATCCCAAGTCTCTCTTCCTTACCCTCTCCAGTGCTGGAATAGGTCGAACTGGTGTGTTGGTCACTATGGAAACAGCCATGTGCTTAATTGAGAGAAACCTGCCCGTCTACCCGCTGGATATTGTCCGGAAAATGCGAGACCAGCGCGCCATGATGGTGCAGACATCGGTGAGTAGTAATAACAATGGCCGCATTTCCTGAATGCTTGCACTGGACCAGGCCTGGAAATGAGGGCTTTGCAAATCAAGAGACTACAGCTCAAGGGGGCTGAGTCACTTGCCGGGTCACAGAGCTTGTCAGGGGCTGCACGACTCTGTAGCCCTCACCAATCTAACCGCTATGAGTTTTGCTGCCCTCCTTTCCTGGTGCCTGTGTGTTTATTTCCTGCCAGCCTGTCTGCCAGGAAGCAGTCCTGGTTGTATTCTGCATTGTTGAACCACTACCCCATCATGTGCATTTTCATACCCCACTCACCTGTGCCTGTATACCCGTCTGGCTTGGTGAACATCACACACAGTCCTACTCTCTCCTCCTCTGGGCTCTCTCCCACTCATGTGGTACCAGAGTACTTGGCACTGCAACTGTTCTCAACAGGAAATCTTGGGGATTTTCCCCCAGAAGGGCAAGAAGGGGCAGCAGGATGGTGTGGAAAGAGCTTGATTCAGGCTCCCCCATCTACTGGTGACCTTGGAATAGTCCCTTTACTTCTCTTTAAGCCTCAGTTTCCCCATATGTAAAATGGGGACCATCCCACACTCATTCATTTATTCAGCAGTTAATTGTGGAAACAGGAAAGACTGAAGCTTGAATCTAGTAAAACTGGATTCATCTATCATAAATCTCCGCAGTGATGGGGGAGTTCAGGGTGACTGAGAACATGGTAGCAGAGTATCTAAAGCAGACTTTGGAAAGTCAAGAAAGGCCTCCTTCCTGGAGGAGTGGCCTCTCAGGCAAAACCTCCAGGATGGATGAGAAGAAGTTAGCAAATAAAGGAGTAGGAACTCCATGTTCCAACCAGTTCTGGATCCTCACAGACTTGGAGACAAAGTTGGTAAGATTTCCCTAATAGATTATGAGCCTTTGTTTTATATTAGCTTGTACTCAGGAAATCTGGTTAAGAGGAAAAAAAATCGGCTTATGGTATTAAGGTCATTCTCTGCCCTGTTTTGTGGTATGGAAGACCTCACTGCTGGTTAAAAAGAAAAAAAGTCCCTCATCTTAGTAGTGTTCCTAGCTGGAAAAGCTCAGTTTAAATGCTTTTATCCCCCCTGTACACTTTGGTACGCTATGTTTCTTAGGTATTTGCTAATATAAATGGGCATATCCTGCAGACCCTCTTTCAGTGGCTCTTCTTTTTAAGACAAAATTCAGAGTTTTAGGCTGGACACAGTACCTCATGCCTGTAATCCCAGCATGGCTGCCTTTGGGAGGCTAAGGTGGGAGGATTGGTTGATCCCAGGAGTTCAAGACCAGCCTGGGCAACATAGCGATAGCTCATCTCTACAAAAACTAGCCAAGGATGGTGGCACACATCTGTAGTCCCAGCCACTCAGGAGACTGAGGTCGAAGGATCGCCTGAGCCTAGGTGGTCGAAACCGCAGTGAGCTGTAATCATGCCACTACACTCCAGCCTGGGCCACAGAATAAGGCCCTGACTCACACACACACACACAAAATCCGGAGTCCTTACCCCAGTGCAAGGTGCTCCACACACAGGTCCTAGGCCACCTGTGTCCCTCTTCCTCTATATGCCCAAGTATTCCTGCCAAAACCAAGGACCCTGATATTGTTTCTCAACATGGAATGTTCTCCTTGGGGCTGCCACATGTCTGCTTACTAGAATGGCCACCCTATGGGAACCTTCGCTCCTTCCCCAAATCCCCCCAGACTGCCAGTCTTTCCTCTGTCATGTTCCATGATGCTTTGCCTGCCTGTCTCTGGGAGCACTCTTCCACCCATCATGCAGGAATCAGGCACTCACAGGTGTGCCTTTGCCACTCTTTGCCTGGCACGTGACCCAGGATTGGTACTCAGGGAATATTTGGGAACGATGCAAAAGACTCACCACATACATGGTGCTATGCAGTATTCCTGGAGCTGTGGGACTTGACAGCTTTATTTTCTTTTCCAGAGCCAGTACAAGTTTGTGTGTGAGGCAATTCTTCGTGTGTATGAAGAAGGCTTAGTCCAGATGCTGGATCCTAGTTAAGACAACTGTGAAAACGTTCATTCCTCTTTCCCAAGGGCATCCTCCTCAAAGAGGAAGACAGACCTTCTCTCTGGAAGCAGCAAGAGGAACCGGTAGCTGTGGGAAAGGAATGGGCACCTTTGAACCCAAGCACTTTAAATTTCTATAGAAAATGTAACATGTACATAGGAACTGATGTAGATACGCATGCAATTATGGCATCATTTAGGCCCATATTCCTACAGAGAGAAATACACAAAAGGGATCTCAGTTTGGGGCCTGTCCTAATGCCTTCCTCCCTAGCATCACCATATATAACCCTGTCAGCCATCCTCGGGCAGTTGAGAGGGGATGCCCACAGTGCTGTTGACCACCCAACCACAAGATGGCATGGTTATCTCGGGTCTCTTGGATGTTTTGTGTGTGGGTGTGCATAGGACTCTAAGGGCTGAGCTTTCTGTGCTTCTAGGCAGAGCTGGAACAATTCATGTCCACCCACCCCTGATGCTAAGGAAACCTTGATGAATGTACTAGACGGCAGTGCAATGGGAATCAGGCTGAAAGACGAGCGGTACCTCGTCTGCTCTCCCTTCCTTTGTCCCATCTCCCAGCCACTTTTTTTTTTTTTGAGTTGGAGTCTCACTCTGTCGCCCAGGCTAGAGTGCAGTGGCACACTTGCGGCCAATGTGTCCTCAACCTGCTGGGCTCAGGGGATCCTTCCACCCCAGCCTTCCAAGTAGCTGGAACTATAGGCATGTTCCTCCATGCCCAGCTAATTTTTTTTTTTTTTAATTGTAGAGACAAGGTCTCATCAAGTAGCCCAGGCTGGTCTCAAACCCAGGGGCTTAGGCAATCCTCTTGTTTCAGTTCAAGAGAATTGTGACCCTCTTGAGGTTCACCCTTGGTACCTGAGCTGGATTAGTAATGTATGTTCACGTGAGTTTTCAGCTGAGACTCTGAGAACTAGGACTCCAAGTGTCCTTTTGTCGTGTGTCTTAGTTGTAGATGTGGTTGTGTCTCTTGCCTCTGCTTGCCTCTGACTGTATACTTGGAACCCGGGACTGGAATCACTGACTACTGAATCTACTCCATGTGTTGCTGCTACTTCAAGCTACTACACTTGAAACCTTACAATTTTCCTGAGGGGAGATGGGACAATATCATCCAAATATTCAGAATCTTTGGCCCTTCTGAGAAAAGATCTTCTAGTAATTGAACCATGGGAAACCCAGCTTCTAGAGGGTTGTCCATGGGGGTGTGTACATGAATGTGCACCCAGGGGTGTGTTTCTCAGGATTCCTGGCTTGATTTAAATTACCGCTGAGTTTATATAAAGAATGAGTCTCTGTATAGAAGAACAAATGTGTGCATTCACCCTCAGTTACAATGGTCTCCATTTCATTTCAAAGGAGAGGATCAGACTATCTGAATATAAACACAATCTGATGTTAATTTATTCTAAATACACCATGATTTTGATTGTCCTAAAGAATTCTGCCTTTGTGAATACTGTGTTAAATTTTTTAAAATTTGTGACAGGACTGTAGCAAATTATTATTTAAGGAAAATAAATTGCATAAACATTTAATGTGGTATTTTTAAATAGCGATTTTCATGTACCCAGAAGAGGAAGCTAAACCCGTTTCTTAACCCTTTTGCATTTATACTGAAGGGATGCTTTCATGTTATGGTGCACCTAAATAAGGCCATTTTGATGCTTAGCAGACTCCGGACCAATAGAGTAGCTTCCTGGTTGCAAAGACCCATACGGGATGGGACAGCAGGTTTCTAAAGGTTCTTCATCTCCAGAGCTGGCATATTTACTTGCATACTTCCATCCTTTCCCTCCTGGGTTTTCTGCTGCTAAATGACAGGGATGGATGGAAGGTGGTACACAGTGCTGTAACCCCATACTGTGAAACAAGAAAGCACCGGAAGGTGTGCAGCTAAGGGCTGGGAGATTTGGTTCCTACTCCCACTCAGTACTCACTAGCTGCGCACTGCGTCACATAGGAGCTCTGCCTCTCTTTTCTCATCTGTAAAATAAGAGAAACAATCTTGGAACTTTAGGTTAAATATGAGGATTGAATAAGATCATGTGACTGATGTGAATTTTCATCAGCTGGAATAGGAGCTGACACTGCTTACAGATGAATTCCTTAGGAAAGTGAGCTTATCGGTGATTAGCCCCAAAACACATCAAACAAAAGTAGAATCCACTGGGTTTTCATAAGAGAAAAATGCTCTTTTCATGGAAGGGGACATCAAGAGTACAAGAGTACAAAGGAATATCATACCAGTACCTTTGTTCAGTCCAGACTCATAAAAATTCTCTCAGCAAAGCTCCACAAAAGAGGGGGAGGAGGGAAACTGACTTAAATGTAAGTGCCATCAAGATATTTAGCAAATCATTGCCATTTGATAAAAAATGCATCGTCACCCTGTGTGCAGAAAGCTTTAAAAGTGTATAAATGTCTTTATTGTTTTTCTAAAAACAAATTGTTCAATATGGTTGCAGAAATGTTGCCGTTATGTTCAGATAAATTTCTGAAAAGCTTATCAAAGGTTGCATCCAGGTTTTTCTGCCACTGTGCACACCAGCAGTTCAGACCCAGCAGATGTTGCCAGGGACAAAATTTATGAAATACTGGGAAGAACAAGACAAGAATGAGTTAAAGGAGCAAAATAATACAATACTGTAGATATTACCAATTAAAATCCATAGCTCAAGTTTCCTGTTTCACCACGTTATAAACTTAAGCAGTTATACTTATTAACCTTTTTGAGTCCTAAGTGAAGAACTGCATCAGAATCGGGATAAATATTTCGCCTGGGAAATTTGACTGAATGGAGAACACATCAACATCCTACATTCTGGTGCTTTCTAGAAGATCTAATTAGACTCCATGCTGATTTAATCAAGATGGGAGATCTCTGCTGGTGCCACCCTCTAGAACCTGCACTTATTGTTTTGACTTTCCAGAGAAAAAGATTTCACTCAATTTGGGTGGGGGTGGAGGGAATCACACACTTGTACTAGTCTTCAGTTTCCTACCTATTTAAGTAATGTAAACTTAAATATTCTTTAATGTAGATGCTATTGCTGCTGTGTTGCTAGCTGGCATTCTTTGTTCCTCTGAAATTATCATCTGTGGGCAAGCAACCGTCCACTTCTTCCTCTAGAGACAAGCAAGAAGCACCTTCAGAGGAGAAATATTGTAAGAGGCAGGGCTTGGATCCAGACCTGGACTTAGGCAAGGTGTGTTGACCAAGCCCCCATTTCCTTGTCTCTAAAATGGAAAGGTTGGGCGGGACGAGAGCTCAAGATTTGTCATTCTGGGAACCTGATATTCAAAAGAATCTAAATTAGTCCCAAACCAAAGCTTTATGGCTGCTAGAGAGACGTGTGTCACATTGCTGTGACTTGTCACCAAGAGGGTATCTCTCAGACCTCGTAGCTGTTGAATGCAAAGACAAGAATTGCCACCCTCAGGTTCTTGCCTGAAATCCTCAGCTGAGGGTGGTCTCAGTAAAGATGGCAATGACTCTGTGATCTCCGCCTGGGAAACCAAACACATGGGAGTTTGATGCCTGGGCTGGTCCACCATCTTCATAGTTCACGTTCTGTTTAGAGCAACCAAAGGATTTGTGTGAAGTCACGTCATTTTGAAAAGTAATTTCATCGGTCAGCAATACTTTTCCTGTAGATTTGGAATGTTTTTTGTTCTGACCTTGTTCTGTCAGTGACTCTACTGAAAAACCACTGGATCGATATAAAAAATTCAAGCTATGCAACATTATTGTTGTCTGTTGATATTTTCATTTGAATGGTCTGATTTCTGCAAGTGTTTCACTTTTTAAACATTTTGTGAAATATCAACTCTTGGAGGAGAGTGCTCTCTGTTCATCTCCACCTTTCCTCTGCTCAGGAGCAGGACCTCCCATACCTAGTAGTACCCATCTTGGCCTTGACTTTGTGTGACAAATTATAGGGCAGAATTAGATCCCACGATCGTGACAAATAGTTTACACAAAGTGCAAGTTTACTTTCTAGCATGCAGAGCTGCCAGGGTGGCTCCATGATCACCTGGGGTCCCGGGTGTCCCCTTGTTGCTCTGCCATTCTCAAAATGCGGCTCCTACCTAGTTCACACAGCAGCCATCAGGATGGAGGAAAGGGGGGGAGAAAAGACCCCTTCCTGGAGGGGATGGCACCTGGAGGTCATACATTCTGTTGATCAGAAGTTAGTCACTACAAAAAGCTGTACTGTCTCCAAGAAGGCCCCCCTCAGTGACTCTACCTTGGCAGTGGCCATGGAGGTCAACGGACAAGGAGTCCTTTCCAGACAGCAAGATGGGGCTGTCAGGTGCCTACTCAAGCAACTCACTGTCCTGCCAAAGGGCATCTTCACTATACCACTAGGTAGGGCCATACCTACTGCAAGGGAGTCTAGTCATTTTTATTCCAAGAAACCATGTGCCTAACTTAGATTGAAGGGTTCTGTTTCTGAGAAATAAGAAAAGAATGGGCTTGAGGGACAATTAGTAGTCTCTGCCGTGGCTCGACTCTTTGGCCGCCCTTCTTTCCCCACATGAAGCCCATCCCTCTTCTCCCCAAGGGAGACACCAAAACCCCATGCAGTTACAGCATGAAGCTGAAGCAAAAATCATCTTTGGGAGATCTTCAGTCTTCTGTCAGTTCTGGGTGACTTCTTGTACTCTAATGATCTAAAAACTTAAAAGACAAGCTATCTCCTCCCAAGGTCACCCAGAAACAGTAGTGAAGTACAAACAGGGAAATGACCATCGAAATTCTTTCAGTAGAGGGGAGAACAGGCAGCACGGCGTTACTGCTCCTAGTGGGTATCAAATCCACTGCACAGGACTAATGAAGATGCCCTTTTGCAATACAGTGAGTTCCTTGAGTAGGCACGTGATAGCCCAGTCTTGCTGTGTGGAAGGAACTCCTTGTCCATTGACCTCCATGGCCACAGCCAGGTGGGGCTGCTGAGGGCAGCCTTCATGGGGACAAGCACAGCTTTTGTGGCTTGCTTAACTCCTTGGGCAGTTTTAGAGGACTCTCTAGAGTTGCTTTCATGGTTCTAAAAGGCTTGCAATTTCTTAGCCATGGAATCCATCAAGTACTCACAGCAGAAGATCTGGTCTAGACTGTGGTATTCTGTGCTCTGCTTCTTCCTCAACTTAAAGGCAGCGGTCTTGAGGTTACCTGAAAGAGAAGCATGGGTGGGAAGCAACACCCTTAATCTGGTCTTTGAAGCTAGCTGGTTTGCATTCATTGTGTACCTGAATCATTTGAATAAGAATGGACTCATAACACAAACCTGACCTTGTTCTCTCCTAGAAATTCCAGAGCCCTACCCATCCCCCAACCCCTAATTATACAAGCCAGTCTTCATTTTTGACTGCTCTTATAGCCTTGCTGGTTAGTCCCTAAGCCTCGGGATTCCCTTTCCTCAAGGAAGGCTCTAGGATTGCCTCTGAGGCTGCCCCAGGGCTTGCAACATGATTGTCTAAACCAGAGGCAGGACACTGTGTCCACTTCCAGAGGGCAGGCTCACTAGAAGACCAAATCTCACCACGCAATTTACTTATGTAGCAAATCCTCACATAATGCCCCACAACTCGAAAATAAAAATGAAAAAAATAAACCAGAGAAAGAACCAAGTAAGACCTGTTGGGAGGCAGCAGCAGAGATCCAGGGAGAAATGACAGTGATGAGAATGGTGGTAACTGGTTGTAGCCCAGATGTATTTAAAGGAAGACGTGCCGGGCTCGGTGGCTCAGCCTGTAATCCCGCGCCTCTGGGAGGCTGAGGTGAGTGGATTGCCTGAGCCCATGGGTTTGAGACCCGCCTGGTCAACTTGGCAGACCTCATCTCTACAATAAACCAAAAAAGTAGTTCCAGCTACTTGGAAGGCTGGGACAGAAGGATCGCCGGAGCCCAGCAGGTTGAGGCTGCGGTGGCCAGGAGCGGCCACTGCACTCCAGTCTGGGCAACAGAGTGAGACTCCAACTCAAAATAAATAAATAAATAAATAAAGGAAGACATGATAACTTGATAGCTGACAGGCGTGCAGAGAGAAAAGCTAGAGATGGGGCCAGTTTCCAGGTTGGGCAAATGGTGGATGTGGGTGCCACAAACAAAAAGAACTAAGGGTGGGGGAGATGGTGAGGTTGTTTTTTGGGCCTAAAATCGGACATTGAGGACACATATGCAATCAGTCTGAGGAGTCTCCAGTAGAGAACATGAACCTTTGTTCTCAAAATTTTGCAGCCCGTTCTGGGACCTGAGCACCTCAATTGGCCACAGTAGATGTCTTTTCTTTTGTGCTGCTCCTATTTACATTTTAATCTATTCAAGTGATTTCTGTAATCAAATCCAGTTATTGAAATAACCTCTCTGGGGTGAGTAAGTAGTCTTCATCTGTTTGGGCTGCTGTAACAATATACCATAAACTGGTGGATTAAGCAACAGATAGTTATTTCCCATAGCTCTGGAGCCTGGGAAGTCCAAGAGTAAGGTGCTAGCAGATTTGTTTCCTAGTGAGGGCTCTCTTTCTGGCTGGCAAACAGCTGCCTTCTCACTGTGTCCTCAAATGATGGTGAGAGTAAACCTGTGTCTCTTTCTCACTTTATAAAGACACTAATCCCATAATGAGGACCCCACCCTCATGACCTCATCTAAATCTGATTGTTTCTCACAGGTTACATCTTCAAATACCATCCCACCATGGGTTAGGTCTTCAGCATATGAATTTGGGAGGTGACACAATTCAGTCCAGGGCAATCAAATTCATTTTATCATAATTATTCATTTAATCAGAGGCCCTAGTTGTGTCTGAGAGGTCTTGCTCTCCCCTAGAGCCCCACAGCAAGACAGGCAAGGAGGGAGGACTCTCACGGGGGGCAGCATGAGGTCCCAGCCTGGGTCCTGATATCACCCTCTGCTGACTGGTGGTCTTGGCACAGGCATTGTGTGTGGTTTGCTTAAGTAAGGTTCAGCTTTACTATGGCCCCCTGCAACATAGATAAACAACCATTCTCCTTTCTCTCAGGGGTGTGAGGGTCATGCCCTCCTTCAGCCCGCATCCCATCCCAGTCTCTGAGTTCCACAGTCTGTCACTCAGTCATATGGCTCCATGGGCAACCTTGCATTTTTTCCGTCTCTTTTCCTCCTAGATAACTGTAAACAACATCCCCAGAGTTGTGCAAGGTGACAGTATCAACTGTGCGTCCTCACAGAGACCACAAGAAACATTGGGTCAAAGTCTGCACTACCCTGCAGCCCCACAGAAGACTCATTAGTGATTGATGGCTTTCTGGCCTAACCTGAAACCTTCTTCCCCAACTTCTGACCTATGCTTTGAGAAATAGGTCCTTCCCAACTGTTCACTTACCTCCCAACAGCAAGCCCAAGATTCTGGTTAAACAATCATTTGTTGAAAATATGTCTCATGTCTTGATGACTTTAACTGACTTACCCTCATTTAATGCCAAGCAGACAATTGTGAATAAAGAGAGAATTTGTCTCGTCTCTGCCCTCTCCAAACTTTGTCCCCATGCAGAAATGGTGGTGCTTCTAACGTGGTGTGACCAGTAACAATGTCAGAATGTCATCTCAGACCTGGTCCTTGTAGACCCACCACCACTACCCCCAAGCAGAGGGCATGAACTGCTGACACCACTGAGGTCCACCCTGCCCTGGACACTGGCTAGACCAGCATCTGCAGCTGCCACCTTCACCATTAATCCATACCATCTCTGCTTTTTGCCATCTCCAAGATATGATTAAGCACTGGGGGCAGATGCTTTCTAGTGGCAGAGCCTAGCTTATGTGCACATGCCTAGCTGCAAGAGCCTAGAGATAACAAGCATTTGCATTTTTTGTATCTGTAACACAAGATGCAGGAGGTGATCTCTGCTTCACACAGTGGCGATGTCTCCAAATGCTGAAGCTGGGTGATCAAAAACAAATGCTCATTTAGAGTCCACTCCTTTCGCTGTCCAATTTCCCCATACTTCTAAAAGACAGCCTGGCAAAGAATGCCTGTTCTTTAGAATATAACTGAAAAGGCTCACCCTTCCCCCGAAAGGGGTCTATTTCTATTTGGTTGTGATCCGATCTCATTTTCCTGCACTCTATGGACTAAATTGCTTATGACAACTGTCAGCATACCTTGCAAGACAGTAAAAAAAAGGGAGGGGGGAAGATTTTAGATAAAAAATGTAAAAATATACATAACCCAGCAACAGAAAAAATTCAACAGAACTACCTGGTGTGAAGGAGCACCGCCCACGGGGGTGTGTTGTGCGAACTCTGTCCAGAGTGTGAGGTCATTCTAACCTAGGCTTCTGGGCCTCTAGCCAGGATCTTGGCTCTCAGATTTCACTGAGACAAGGTGCAGGGTTTTGGTTACAGTGAAAGACCTACCTGGCAAACGCAGAGGGTGTACAGAGAACATGCTTGATAGTCATCAAGGCCAGTAAGTTCAGTTTCTAAACAAAAGACACTCTATTTATAAATCACCATAAGAACTCAGTGACTTGAAACAGAAACAACTGAGAAAAGCCTAGAAAAATACATTCTAAAATAAATACTTAGTGCGGGGCTAAGTGGTGGTTCACATCTGTAATCCCAGCACTTTGAGAGGCCAAAACAGGAAGATGAGTTGAGTCCACGAGTTTGAGATAAGCCTGGGCAACACAGCATGACCCTGTCTTTACAAAAAGTAAAAATAATAAATATTATAGTTCTTCAGTGGTCTGTTTCTTGCATCAAATCCAGGCTGTTCTCAACTATAAAGAGCTTGTAGGAATCCTATTTTTCGTTTGTGTAGGAATTGTCCAAAAGTGCAGGAGCCCAAGGGAGCAAAGAGCTGAACTTTTCCTTCTAGACACTGCTCCCAACCTCCTTTATTTCTATTTTTTCCTACTTAAGTAAATTGGCTTCAGGCAAGCCCTCTCCCCAAAATTTTCTTATCATTTCAAATCTATCTCATTCACTTCAGGAAAGTTCTCTCTTTTTTTCATAGCATCAGGACTTTAAAAAAGATGTTCATAGCAGGATTCATAATGGAAAAGTAGAAACAATCCAAATCCTCTCAACTAATGACCAGATAAGCAGAATATAGTACATGTACACAGTGAAATCGAATTTGGCTATAGAGCCGGGCACAGTGGCTCACACCTGTATTCCCAGCACTTTGGGAGGCAGAGATGAGAGGATTGCCTGAGCCCAGTGGTTCGTGACCAGACTGGTCAACTTTGATGAGACCTCATCTCTACAATAAATTTAAAAAATTAGCCAGATGTGGTGGCACGCGCCTGTAGTCCCAGTTACTTTGTAGGCTGAGGCAGAAAGATCGCCTGAACCCAGAAAGTCACAGCTGTGGTAGCTGTGATCGAATGACTGCACTCCTGTGTGGGCAACAAAGTGAGACTCTAACTCAAAAAAAAAGAATTTGAGTGCTGTCACATGTTACATGCTACAACACAGATGAACCTTGGAAACATTATGTTGAGCCAAAGAAGCCAGACACAAAAGGATATATATATTATATATATATATATATATATATATATATACATTATATAATTCCATTTATAAGAAATGTCCAGAAGGCAATTCCATAGAGACAGAAAGTGGATCTGTGGTTGCCGGGGGCTGGAAGGAAAAGAAATGGGAAGTGGTTGATGGACTTGGGGTTTCTTTTTGAGCTAATCGAGATAATCTGGAATTAGAGAGTGCTAATGGTGGTGTAATGTTTGAATATACTAAAAACCACCAAATTGCACACTTGGAAATGGTGAATTTTATGTTATGTGAATTAAATCTCAATTTAAAAAAATTTTTTTTGAAAAAAACCCCAAAAGCTAAAGAACGTCATCAGTCCCCAGAAAGAAGAGTTTAAGTTATTCTGAGAGGTCAGCTGCTTGTAGACATCAAAGCCATACCATGTGCAAACCCACTAAGCCTGTAACTTCACCTCCAGGAATCTGCCCTAACAGAACAACATAAGGGCTTTGTTTTATGATATTAAGTCTGTTTTTAATGTGATGTTTACAGTAAGATATTTTTATAATAGTGAGAAATGTAAGACAGTCTCAGTGCTCATGAGTCTGGGTCTGGTGCGGTGAAGTTTGATGCATCTTTGGTATGGGATTACCATGCAGCTCTGAAAGTCGATGTGGGTGCTATATATGTCCACGCATAGCGAGTAGGCATGATATTTTGATAAGTAAGAAACTCCAAGTTATAGAATGGTATTCCTATGTGCTTCAAACTTTAGCAATGTCAGTATAAGGTGGTTTAAGAATATAGATTATGGAACCAAACAGCCTAGATTCAGATCCTAGCTTCTCATTACTTACCAGTTGTATGTCCTGGTAAATTATTTACCTTCTCCAAGCCTGTTTTCTCTCACGTTTCTGTGCTTTCCTGAGCTTCCTTGTTTTAGACAGACAGGATGTTTGTGATTGCAAGTGATAGTAACCCAACTCGGACTAGATTAAGCAACAAGGACTCCTGGGCAGGACACTAGGGCAGGGCAGGGCACTAGGGCAGGACAAGAATGGAGGGACAAGCTAGGCACGGTGGCTCAACCCTGTAATCCCAGCACTTTGGGAGGCCGAGATGAGAGGATTGCCTGAGCCCAGGGGTTTGAGACCAGCTTGGACAACTTGGCAAGAACTCATCTCTACAATAAACCACAGAATTAGCTTGGCGTGGTGGCATGCGCCTGTAGTTCCAGCTACTTGTAAAGCTGAGGTGGAAGGATCGCCTGAGTCCAGCAGATTGAGGCTGCATGGCCATGAGCGTGCCACTGCACTCCAGCCTGGGTGAGAGAGTGAGACTCTACTCAAAAAAAAAGAAAAGAAAAGAAAAAACGGAGGGACGACTTAGAAAGAAGGGTGGCTCCATGGAGAGACTGCTGGATTCTTGGCTTCTCTAAGCCTTCCTTCTCTTGACTTCAGATGGCTTGGGACATGGTACTTCACAGCTCCAGAGAAAAAAGAAAGAACACATTCCCTCGGTTCCAAGTCACCGCTGCTAAAAGGAGCACTCTGATTGGCCCAGCTTCGGTTAAATGTTCACGCTGTGAACCAATCACTGCGGTGTGGGCATCGTGTAGTGGCTCACAAGCCCACCCCCTACAGAACGTATGACTGAACTCCAGAGCCAGACGAAGAAACAGCACCCCAGAGAGACGAAGTGCTCTTCTGGGTAGTCTGTTTGTTGTTGTTGTTGTTGTTGTTGTTGTTGTTGTTGTTGTTGGTTTGTTTGTTTTTTGAGTTGGAGTCTCACTCAGTCGCCCAGACTGGAGTGCAGTGGCCGCTCCCGGCCACCGCAGCCTCGACCTGCCGGGCTCCGGCGATCCTTCCGCCTCAGCCTTCCGAGTAGCCGGAATTACAGGCATGCGCTACCACGCCCGGCTGATTTTTGATTTATTGTAGAGATGAGGTCTCGCCAAGTTGCCCAGGCGGGTCTCGAACCCGCGGGCTCAGGCCATCCACTCACCTCAGCCTCCCAAAGGCGCGGGATTACAGGCTGAGCCACCGAGCCCGGCTCTTCTGGGTAGTCTGCACCCGAGTGCCCTGACATTTGGCCAGTGCTGCAATGAGCCCATCACTAGCCGAAACCCTTAGCACGCTGGCCTCATTGCATAAGGCCCTGGAGGGTGTCCAGAGGCCCCCTCCAGAATTGCAAGAGTTACCCAGTCCCCGCCTCGTGTTAGTTGAATTAAAATATTACCTCGAGGACTAATCTTCCAGAAGGACAGGCAACCTTTCATTCTGTTTCCACTGATTTACGTCACCACTGCGAGGTATTCCAGTTAATGTTGTATATATGGTGTGGATTAAATCCATTTGAAATTCCAAACCTTCATATGAAGATGTCCTCTTACCGGTAACTTTAAGGATGAAGCTTAGTTTTGTTTTGTTTTTTTTGCCCAGTACACCCCCAGTATCTTCTTGCTCCCCTCCTGACAGGAATGTGATGACTTCTATTCTCAGCGATTCCCTCAGTTGTGTCTTCTTTCCTCATATCCACATGTCATATGTCACGCCAGCTGCCCAGGTCCAGCTCAAATGCCCTCTCCTTCAGGAAGCCTTCCTTGCCTGCTCCTCCCTCAGTTAAAGCCCTGTTTCCTCCAGGGTTTCTCCCTTTATTAAATAACACCCCCTTCTAATGGCAAGAAGCGTTTAAGAGCTATGGTGAAGATGAAAGAAAAAGACTTCTAATTTGGCCACATAAAAATTGAAAACAACCATAAACACTATTTTAAAAAGTGATCGAGAAACTGGGGAAAGTATTTGGTTCAAATATGACAAATTCAAATACAAGATGTGATTTTTAGCTTAAACTTGACCAAAATTACAAGTCTCGTTTGTGAAGCATATTTAATGACAATTTTATGGAAAATATTTAAATAAGGAAAAACCTGGAAAGAAAATAACATTGTAATGGTGATTAGACCAAGATTGTGGGAACAGAAATGAGGTGGGGTTTTTTTTCTCTCTTTTCCAATTTTTTAATGATAAGCAAGCACCATATATAGAAGAAGAAGAAGGAAGCAATTAATGGCATCTTTTGCTGAATGTTCTGTATTATAAGATAAGACTTAATGTTGTTACAGGAGTGGTGAGGCAAGAGTGTTGGAGCGACCTTCTAGAAGGGCAATTTAACAATACATATTAAGAACTTCTAAAATACTTATGTTCTTTCATTCAACTTCTGGTTATGGCTCTAAAGACTAGAATGAAACATGACTAGGAAAAAAACAGATTGGAACAATGATCTGCATACAGCAACAGTCATTGCAGAGGTTTCTAAAATAGAGAAAAATTGGAAACAACTTCAGTGTCTAATATTTAGGATATGGGCTAAATAAATTAGGGTATGATCATATAACGAAATATTATGCAATCACAAAAATGTCACTTATAAAGAATATTCATTGTTATTATTATTTTAGATAGGGTCTCACTCTGTGGCCCAGGCTGGAGTGCAGTGGCGTGACGATAGCTCACTGCAGCCTCAAACTCCTGCACCTGAGTGATCTTCCCACCTCAGCCTCCTGAGTAGCTAAGACTATAGGCACGTGCCACCACATTTTTTTTTCCAGATACAGGGCCTCACTATGTTTCCCAGGCTGGTCCCAAACTCCTGGCTTCACGCAATCCTCCGGCCTCATTCTCCCAAAGAATTTTTAAACAAAATTTCAAATTGTTATGATGTAATGTTCAGGGTAAAAGGCCGGAGTTTTTTTTTTGTTTTTACTTTTGAGTTGGAGTCTCACTCTGTCGCCCAGACTGGAGTGCAGTGGCCGCTCCCGGCCACCGCAGCCTCGACCTGCTGGGCTCTGGTGATCCTTCCGCCTCAGCCTTTCAAGTAGCCAGGATTACAGGCATGCGCTACCACGCCCGGTTGATTTTTGATTTATTGTAGAGATGAGGTCTCACGAAGTTGCCCAGGCGGGTCTCAAACCCGCAGGCTCAGGCAATCCACTCCCTCAGCCTCCCAAAGGCGTGGGATTACAGGCTGAGCCAGCGAGCCCGGCTAAGGCCGGAGTTTTAAAAAACTAGGTAAATAGTGTGATGTCTAAGGTGTATACATGTGTATACATACAAAAGAGCTCAGGTCAGGCGCCGTGACTCACACGCCTATAATCCCAGCACTTTGGGAGCCTGAGGACTGCCTGAGCCCACGGGTTCGAGACCAGCCTGGGCAACTTGGTGAGCGATCTCATCTCTACAGCAAATCAAAAAATTAGCCACGTGTGGTGGCACTTGCCTGTAGTTCCAGCTACTTGGAAGGCTGAGGGGAAGGATCGTCTGAGCCCAGCAGGTTGAGGCTGTGATAGCCATAAGCGTGCCACTGCACTCTAACCTAGATGACAGAGTAAGACTCCAACTCAAAAACAAAAAACAAAACCAAACAAAAAAGAGCTTAGAAGATCACACCAATATATTTATTGACAGTGAATATCTCTAGGAGGAGTTTAGGATTTTTCTCCATCATTACCATGTGTTTTTTATAATCAGGAAAAAAATTCTTTTTAAAAAGGTCCCCAGCCGGGCTCGGTGGCTCAGCCTGTAATCCCGAGCCTTTGGGAGGCTGTGGTGAGTGGATTGCCTGAGCCCGTGGGTTCGAGACCCGCCTGGGCAACTTGGCGAGACCTCATCTCTACAATAAATCAAAAAAAAAAAAAAAATGAACTGGGCGTGGTAGCGTGCGCCTGTAGTTCCAGCTACTTGGAAGGCTGAGGCGGAAGGATCGCCAGAGCCTAGCAGGTCGAGGCTGTGGTGGCTGGGAGCGGCCACTGCCCTCCAGTCTGGATGACAGAGTGAGACTCCAACTCAAAAAAAAAAAAAAAAAAGGTCCCCATGTTTTTTAACTAATCACGGTTAAAGTTTGCTTTATGGTAAAACCTAACGCCACATTACTTTGACCCAGCAATTCAAGCTTCAGGAACACACATCCCTCACCTGTGTGAAGTAAAGCATGCATCCACTTATTCTCTGAAGCAACGCAACGGCAGAAAACTGAAAACAACTCGAAAGCCCATTACAGTGGTCTAGTTAAATAAGTCAGGATTATACCTATAGAGAAATATTCTGCAGTCAAACGAGAATGAGGATGCCCTTTATTATTATTCTTTACCAATTGTTTATTAGTAACAGTAAATAGTCTATATTATTATTTACTAACAAAGAATGCTCCCCAAGATAGAGTGCTAAATTAAAACAGCAAGGTACAGAACAAAGGATAGCAAAACCTTCCAACTGTGTAAAAAGGTAGAGCTACTTTTAAAAAAGGTACTGCTGGGCGCAATGGTTCACGCCTATAATTCCAACACTTTGGGAGGCGGAGACGAGAGGACTGCCTGAGCCCACGGGATTGAGACCAGCCTGGGCAACTTGGCAAGACCTTGTCTCTACAATAAATTTTTAAAAATTAGCCAGGCATGGTGATGCGCATCTGTGGTTCCAGCTACTTGGAAGGCTAAGGCGGAAGGATCGCCTGAGCTCAGCAGTTTGAGGTTGCTGTGGCCGTGAGTGTGCCATTGCACTCCAGCCTGGGTGCAAGAGTAAGATTCTTACTTAAAAAAAAAAAAAGGTACCAGCTGGACTCAGTGGCTCAACCTGTAATCCCAGCAGTTTGGGAGACCAAGGCGAGTGGATTGTCTGAGCTTGCAGGCTCAAGACCAGCCCGGGCAACTTGGTGAGACCTCGTCTCTACTATAAATTTAAAAAGTACCCAGGTGCAGTAGCACACGCTTGTAGTTCTAGTTACTTGGAAGGCTGAGGCAGAAGGATTGCTGGAGCCCAGCAGGTAGATGCTGGGTGGCTGTGAGTGTGTCATGGCACTCCAGCCTGGGCGACAGAGTGAGACTCCAAAAAGGGTACCAAAGGGTATACAATAAAACATCTCTCTAAGTTAATATATTTAAAAAGCCTGAAATAGTGGCTGGTTCACAGGAATGGTTAACAACTGTTATCATTAACATCCTTTTAAAAACCATGCCCATTTCTTTCCTCATTTCTGAATGTATAGGCTCCCTTTATTTTAATCACTGTATTATATATTTCCCAAAATTTCTATGTAGATCTTTTTCAAACCTCCTATTTTTTTAATACTGTTCCGCTCTTGCATAAAGCTGACAGTAGCTATCCCGTCCTTTGTCTCCTAAAAAAAATGCTTTTTATTTTAATTTTTTTGAGTTGAGGTCTCACTGTGTTGCCCATGATAGGGTGCAGTGGCACGATCACAGCTCACCATAGCCTTGACTTCCTGGGCTCAGGCAATCCTTCTGCCTCAGCCTCCCAAGTAGCTGGGACTATAGTCTCGTGCCACTATGCCCAGTTAATTTTTTAATTTTCTGTAGAGATGAGGTCTCACTATGTTGCCCAGGCTGGTCTTGAACTCCTAGGCTCAAGCAATCCTCTCACCTCGGCCTCCCAAAGTGCTGGAATTACAGGCATGATCCTCTGCGCCTGGCCCCTTTGGTACTTTTGAATGAGTGACTATATTGTACTCATTTGAATCAGCATGGCTAATTTCCTCATGTGGGTTTGTAGGTGTATTTCCAACTCACCTTCATCAGATTTCTATGAGCACTCCATGGCCCCTGACTGTAGAAATGCCCCATCTCATAGTTTCCTGGACTCTTGGGTCCCCCAAGTTTTACTAGTTCTGGACAAGTTTGTGTATGAATTTCTCCACTTGGAACCCCATACCACACAGACAATATGGACTCAGACCCCAAATCTGCGCATGCCCTAGAACAAAGAGGTGTTCTTCTGGCCCTTCTTCCATGGTGAGACAGCCCTTTGTGACTCCTAGCTTCTTGTAGGCAGGCAACTCATTTCTACCTCTTGGCAAGCATAGAGCCTATAGGTGACCTCCCCACAGAGATAAGTATGAAGTCCCCAGCCCCAACCACCCAGTTTTGATACTCTATTAAGTCCCTGCTTTTCTTAGTTCATTCACTATAACAAAATATCATAAATGGAGTGACTTATAAAAGACAGAAATGTAGCCGGGCTCGGTGACTCAGCCTGTAATCCCACGCTTTGGGAGGCTGAGGTGAGTGGATTGCCTGAGCCCGCGGGTTCGAGACCCGCCTGGGCAACTTGGTGAGACCTCATCTCTACAATAAATCAAAAAATTAGCCGGGCGTAGTAGCGTGTGCCTGTAGTTCCAGCTACTTGGAAGGCTGAGGCGGAAGGATTGCCGGAGCCCAGCAGGTCGAGACTGCGGTGGCCGGGAGTGGCCACTGCACTCCAGTCTGGGCGACAGAGTGAGACTCCAACTCAAAAAAAAAAAAAAGACAGAAATGTATGTCTCACAGTTTTGGAGACTGTAAAGTTCAAGATCAAGGCAGATTCAACATCTGGTGAGGACTCATTTCCTGGTTCGTAGATGGACATCTTTTCACCATGTTCTTACGTGGTAGAAGGGAAGATCTGCGATCTCTAGTCTCTTACAAGGACTCTCATGCTATTCATGAGGACTCTAGCCCCGTGAGTTAATCACTTCTCAAAGGTCCTACCTAATGTCATTACACTGGGCTTTGGGGGGTTAGGTTTCAACATAGAAATGTGGGAGGACACAAGCATTTGAAACATGGCACTGCCTTTGGTTCTTCCATATCACTGAGTGGCACACATTATGAATGGGGCAAATACCCATGAATTTGAGACTATATTGACTCAAGAGAGAAATGGGCCCAGAAGCTTCAAGATGAGGCTGGGAGAAGAAAGCAGAAAACTTTTGGCCTAAGTAACTATTAGAAAATCAATTCTTAAAAGACAATGACACAACCCGGTAGAATATGTCAAACACCTCTGTGTTGAAAAGAGATTGAAAAGAAATACAAATGTTAACCGAGCTGGTTTTAGTATTAGAGGAAAGAATGACTCTTTTTCTTTCTACTTTTCTGTATTGTGCATGTATTCTATTTTTTTTTTTTAACCTTGAGGTGGGGGAATCATAAGCCACTTTGTAAAGTGGTCTTCTTTTTTAAAAAAAAAAATCTGTTGCTCATTTCATTTATTTTATTTTTCTAAATTGCATGATTATGTTAACCATGGGAATATGAATCACATGACAATTATTTTTCAAAAGTTTACAAGTTTGCAAAACAATATTCACAAACTTGCTTCATCAATTCTGAACTCCAAGTAGGAAACAGAGCTTTATGACAAACTTGAATTAAATCAGTATCTAAATTCTCAATTTTTTTTTTTTTTTTTGAGTCAGAGTCTTACTCTGTCATTCAGGCTGGAGTGCAGTGGCATGCTGCTCACAGCCACCTCAGCCTTGACCTCCTGGGCTCAGGCAATCCTTCCACCTCAGCCTTCCAGGTAGCTGGAACTACAGGCGCATGCCACCTGGCTAATTTTTTTATTTTATCGTAGAGACAAAGTCTCACCAAGTTGCCCAGGCTGGTCTCAAACCCCTCGGCTCAGGTAATCCTCTCACCTCTGCCTCCCAAAGTGCTGGGATTAACAGGCTTGAGCCACCACACCTGGTCTTAAATTCTCAATTTCAAGTCTACTTTTCATGAATGTTGAAATAACTAATATTAGTTCCTTCTTTTTTTTTCCTTTTTTAATATTTTATTTTAAAGATATGGGTACAATTTAGGATTAGGTATACAAGTGGACATTGTACAGGTAAAGTCTGGGCTTCCCTTTGGTCCCCACTTTGCCTGGTTTGAGATCAGGTACCCTTACTGATGTTGTGTCCCTACCCCCATCCAGTAGTATCTTGCTACTGCCAATCCCTTTCTTTTTTTTTTTTTTGAGTTGGAGTCTCACTCTGTCGCCCAGGCTGGAGTGCAGTGGCCGCTCCTGGTCACCGCAGCCTCGACCTGCTGGGCTTCGGCGATCCTTCCGCCTCAGTCTTCCGAGTAGCTGGAACTACAGGCATGCACTACCACGCCCGGCTAATTTTTTGAATTTTATTGTAGAGATGAGGTCTCGCCAAGTTGCCCAGGCGGTGCCAATACCTTTCTTAAAGTATTATGGTAAATGTTCAGGGTCCACTTATGAGTGAGAATATGTGAAACTCTGTTCTTCGTTTCTGTGATAGATCACTGAGTATGAGAGACTCTAAATCCATCCAAGTTGCTGCAAAGTCCATATGTTTGTCCTTTATGGCTGTTGATATTCCATTGTGTTTATATACCGTATGTTTTTTAATGGGCAGTTTCAATGGGCAGCACTGTTGGCTCCGTTTTTGCTATTGTGAATAGTGCTACAATAAGCATGTGTGTGCAGGTATCTTTTTTGTAGGATGATTTGAGTTCCTCCAGGTATATTCCCAGTAGGGGGATTGCTGGGTCTTATGGAAGGTCAATGTCTAGTTGTAAAGTGGTTTTCCAGTCAGCTAGCAGGAGGGGAGGTTGCTGAGATGGTAGTTGAGGGTCACTTCCTCCTATAGAGGTTGGTGGCAAATCAAGGCAGCTGTAGGGGGTTGCTGAACAAGGCCTGTGCCGGGGGCAGAAGGACTGGGTTGGAATTCTAGCTCTAGCCCTGCCATGTATTTGTTGGATCAGTCAGGGAAGTAACTCAGCTCTCCAAATCTTCTCTTCCTCCACTGTAATTGGAGATTTGTTAATCAGTTCATTTATTCCACGACTTCTTATTGAACACATGCTATGTACTCACCACCATGGTGGGGCTGGAGCCACGACAAAGAACAAGACAGACAATCATTTGAAGCTTGAGTTAGGAGGAAGTCCTGTTCAATAGAACTTTCTAGATGATGGAAATGTCCTATATCTTCGCTATCTATATGGGCACTTGAAATGTAGCTTGTGTGACTCAGAGAGAGTTTTTTTGTTTTTGTTTTTGTTTTTTGAGTTGTAGTCTCACTCATTGCCCAGGCTGGAGTGCAGTGGAACACTCATGGCCACTGCAGCCTCGACCTGCTGGACTCGGGCAATTCTTCTACCTCAGCCTTCCAAGTAACTGGAACTATAGGTGCACACCACCATGCCTGGCTAATTTTTTTATTTATTGTAGAGATGAGGTCTCATCAAGTTGGCCAGGGTGGTCTCGAACCCTTGAGCTCAAGCAGTCCTCTCACCTCCACCTCCCAAAGTTCTGGGATTACAGGCATGAGCCACTGAACCCAGCTAGTTTTCTTGTTTTTAACTGAAATATAATTAAATTTAAATAACCACACGAGACCAGTGGCTACCATATTGGATAGCATCAGAAATAGCAGATAACACCTCTGACCCCACCTCAGACAGTTTGTGATCAAAGCACTGCAAAAACAAATCTGCGGGACCTTCGTCGGGTGTGAGGGTGTACCATGCCTCCCTCAGATAGAACAAACCACAGGAGGACACTCTGCTGTGAGGACTTAAGACCTGGTGGCTGTCATAAGTGGGCATGGGGAGATGGAAGAAAACACTCAAAGCAGCAGGGCACAAAAGCTGCAGTGACTAAGCCCTGGCACATGGTTTGGGAGAACCTGCCCCACAGGTAAGCCGAGGGCTCCCTGGGGAGTACACGATGTACTGTAGAGAACAACAGGTAACTAAATTCGTTCCTGTGACACCTGACTGCAGCCCAGCTCTCTTCTTTCTCCTGCAGGCAGTCCAGGTCCCTCTGCTGCTTCTTCCCTTCTCTGGTACCTGGAGTTCAAAGTCCCTTGAAACTAGCTAGGGCCACCTCACATGGTTTCATTTCGTGCATACCCACTCCTCCCTCTGCCTCCTAAACCCTTCATCTCAAATCAAGTTGGTTTTCTCCTTAACTAAGAATATAGGGCAACAGCCTTACTCCCTGCTTTGCCTGACATGATCCTCTGATTCTTTTCTTTCCTCTGGGCTTCCAGGGGCTTCTTTCACTCTGAAAGCACTCTTTAGAATATGCTAGACTCGGTCGGGCTCGGTGGCTCAGGCTGTAATTCCAGCACTTTGGGAGGCCGAGGTGAGTGGATTGCCTGAGCCCACGGGTTCGAGACCCGCCTGGGCAACTTGGCGAGCCCTCATCTCTACAATAAATCAAAAATTAGCCGGGCGTGGTAGCGCGCGGCTGTAGTTCCAGCTACTTGGAAGGCTGAGGCAGAAGGATCGCCGGAGCCCAGCAGGTTGAGGCTGCAGTGGCCGGGAGTGGCCACTGCACTCCAGTCTGGGTGACAGAGTGAGACTTCAACGCAAAAAAAAAAAGAATATGCTAGACTCCTTACAATGCCTTCAACCCAACTCGCCCAGCTGAAAGGGAAGACCTGGGGCGATGAACTTCTTCCTTACTACCCACAACCACAGCTGATTAGCCCAGAGGTGGTAAATCCTTGACCCAATCTCGCCCAATCTATAGGATTTCTGGCAGCCTAAGAGGCCGCTTGATTTGAAAAGACAGCTAAGTTTATCAGCAGCTCTCTTGTAGGAACTTGCACAGAAATACCCAGAGAAGGTGGGAGTTAGCGGTAGTAGATGAAGTTGAAAAATGTTTTAAGATAGCATCGGGGCCAGGCATGGTAGCTCACACCTGTAATCCCAGCACTTTGGGAGACCGAGGAGGGAGAATCATTTGAGCCCAGGAATTCTAGACCAGCCTGGGCAACATAGTGAGATCTTGTCTCTACAAAAATAAAACTAAAAATAAACTGGGCCTGGTGATACGTGCCTGTAGTCCCAGCTACTGGAAAGGCTGAAGTGGAGAGATGGCCTGAGCCTAAGAGGTCAAAGCTGTGGGTGAGCCGTGATCGTGCCTCTGCACTCCAGCCTGAGTGACAGAGTGAGATCCTGACTCAATCAATCAATCAATATTAAACAGATGGCATCAGGGCTACCAGAAGTCATGAAAGCTGGACTGTCAGGAAGCACTCATGCAGAGAAGACACAGAGGGATAATGAGAGATGGAAATGGGATGACAGATGGTCCCGATGACTCTCTTGTTCCGGTTCTCAGCCCTTGCAGCTGGAGACACCTGAGAATCATTCGTGAAGTAACTTATCATCTATCTTAGACTGGGTTTCCAGGAAATGGCCTCTGAGATGGAGGGTTGTGTATAGATTTATCAGGGAATGCTTTTGGGAGATATCTCCGTAAGAAGGTGAGGAAAGAAGGACTGGATTAGCGACAAAAAATAAAATGCAGCTGCCCCTGAGCTTCATTCAGTCCTTCAGGGTGCTCTAAAGCTGTGGTGGGCTTTCAGAGTTATCCTGAAATTAGGGCAAGGGGTCTAGGCTTTTCCCCCCACATGCTAGCCAATCCTTGGCCACGGGCCACGCCTTGGGGGTGCGTAACCTTGGGGCAGGCAGTTCCCTGTAGCTGAAGGCAATTCCCATCAGGGTGCATGGCTGTGAGCAAGCAGAGGACACTCTTCCCAACATCTGCATTTGGTTCAGGGGTACAGAGCAGAAGGACTGGGGGTACACCACATCTTGCCACGCACATACACAGTTCCTTGAGAGCAGACAGCATGTCCTGTTGTGTTTCTCACTTCCATCCTAGCACCTGGCACAGGGTACTGTTAGGTTTAAATTCAACAGATCTGGCATGTGACCTATGCCTGTAATCCCAACTACTCAGGAGACTGAAGTGGGAGGATTGGCCAGTAGTTCAAGACCAACCTGGTCAACATAGTGAGACCCTCGTCTTTAAAAAAAAAAAAAAAATTGGCCAGGCATGGTGGCTCATGCCTATAATCCCAGCACTTTGGGAGGCTGAGGTGAGAGGATTGCCCGAGCCCATGGGTTCGAGACCAGCCTGGACAACTTGGTGAGACCTCATCTCTACAATAAATCAAAAAATTAGCCAGGTGTGGTGGCGCACGCCTGTGTTTTCAGCTAATTGGAAGGCTGAGGCAGAAGGATCGCCCGAGCCTAGAAGGTTGAGGCTGCAGTGACCATGAGCATGCCACTGCACTCCAGCCTGGGTGACAGAGTGAGACTCTGACTCAAAGCAAAAAAACAAAACAAAACACACAAAACAGGCGTAGTGGCATATGCCTGTAGTCTTAGCTTCTTAGGAGGCTGAGGTGAGAGAATGGTTTGAACCTGGGAGGTCAAGGCTGAATGGAGCTATGATCATACCACTGAACTCCAACCTAGATGACAGAAAGTAAATTTAACAGATTGAGGATCTGTACTGTGCCAAGCATGATGCTAGGCACATTATATAGATTATTTCACAGAATCCTCAAAAGGGCTCTGTCAAGGGCAAATTTTGTAAAGTAAAAAATTTTAGTGCCATTTTACAGATACAGAGATTGAATCTCAGAAAGTAATCTGCCCAGTTGGCCAAAAAGTAAGGGCAAAGGTAGAATTTACATCCAGGATTTGATTCAGGGCTCTTTCCACACATCACATGTAGCCAAGACAGGTCACTGCCTGCCAGGTAGATACTCACTCTTTTCTTTTCTTGTTTTTTTTTTTTGAGTCAGAGTCTCACTCTATTGCCCAGCCTGCAGTGGCATGCTCACAGCCACCACAGCCTCAACCTGCTGGGCTCAGTTGATCCTTCTGCCTCAGCCTTCCAAATAGCTGGAACTACAGACATGTGCCACCACGCCTGGCTAATTTTTTGATGTATTGTAGAGATGAGGTCTCGCCATGTTGCCCAGGCTAGTCTCAAACCCGTGGGCTCAGGCAATCTTCTCACTTCGGCTTCCCAAAGCACTGGGATTATAGGCGTGAGCCACCGCTCCTGGACTCATTCTCTTCTTACTAACAGAGCCTTCATTTTGTTGGGGAATGACTGTGCCCAAATAAAAGACTACATTTCCCAGTTTTCCTTATGTTTAAAGAGTGGTCAGAGAGATATAAGTAGAAATGATTAGATGAAACTTCTAGAAAGTTCTTGGAGGTGGGATATTGACTCAACTTGAAGATTTACCCTTTTCCTTCTCACTTCCTTTCTCCTCCTTTAGACATCATGCCTGAAGGTGCAGCAACCATCTGGGGGGAATTAGAAGACAGAAGGCACACTTTCAGCTTAGAGACCAGAAGGAAGCTTTAGACATCACGGAGTTTCCAAGACCAATCTTAGAAGACCCCACCTCTGTCACCAAAGTTCCTTCATAGTTTAGAATCTACAATTCCTAATAGATATACTAGAGTTTGTTTATTATTTTGTTATCTTGTAGCTACAACTCAATATTGCACTTGGAGACCCTGGTCCATGAAACTGCATGTTCAAAATCTATTTTTGCCACTATTGGAAATTCTAATAAGCAAATACAGTATATACAAGGTCTGACAAGTTCGTGAACTTGCCACCATGCACTTACGTTGGCAGACTGTATAAATAACTCTTTAAGGTTTCATAACCTTGACATATCAGTGTCTCACAGCTGTATGTGTTGACATGTGGCAATATCTTACTGAATGGCATTCATTATTTTGTTGTTGCATGTTTTTGTGTGCCATCGTGGAATGTCAGAGCTTGAATTAGAGCAACGAACAAACATTAAATGTCTTGTTAAACTTGGCAAGAGTAGAAGGGAAATCAGGTTTATGGGGATAATGCCTTGAAGAAAATGGCGGTGTATAAATGGATTAAACGTTTTGCTGAGGGGAGATAAAGCGCCACTGATGACGAAAGGTCAGGATAGCCAGTAACCAACAGAACTGACAAAAACATTGTAAAAATTCATCAAATTGTGTGTCAAAATCATTGGCTGACTGTGAGAAGCATAGCAGACCAAATAATCATCAATAGAGAAACAGAAAAATCTTAACTGAAAATCTTGGCATGAGAAAGATGTGTGTAAAAATGGTCCTGAAGCCAGGCTCGGTGGTTCAACCTATAATCCCGCACTTTGGGAGGCTGAGGTGAGTGAATTGCCTGAGCCCGCGGGTTCAAGACCTGCCTGGGTAACTTGGCGAGACCTCATCT
>NW_007259503.1:687383-705600 GCF_000164805.1 Carlito syrichta
CAAAAAAAAAAATGGTCCTGAAGGAGCTCTTGTGTTATAACAATGCACCAGCTCACACAGCACTTTCTGTGAGGGAATATTAGTCAGTAAACAGATAACTGTAGTGGAACATCCTCTCTAATCACCTGATCTGGTCCCAAATTATTATTATTATTATTTTTGGAGTGGGAGTCTCACTCTGTCACCCAGACTGGAGTGCGGTGGCATGCTCATGGCCACTGCAGCCACCACCTGCTGGGCTCAGGCAATCCTTCCCCTCAGCCTTCCAACTAGCTGGAATTACAGATGCATACCACCGTACTCAGCTAATTTTTTTATTTTTATTGTAGAGACAAGATCTTGTCAAGTTGCTCAGGCTGGTCTCTAACCCCTAGGCTCAGGTAATCCTCTTGTCTTTGCCTCCCAAAGTGCTGGGATTACAGGTGTGAGCCACCACATCCGTCTTCAAATGACTTTTTTCTTTACCCAAAGATAAAGGAAGACATTTTGATGACATTCAGGGCATCAAGGGTAATACAACAACAGCTCTGATGGCCATTCCAGAAAAAGAGTTCCGAAATTGCTTTGACAGGTGGACTAGGTGCTAATGTCAATGCATGACTTCCCAAGGAGAGTACTTCGAAGGTGACCATAGTGATATTCAGCAGTGAGGTATGAGCACTTTTCTAAAATGAATTCGCAAACTTAATTGCCAGACCACACATATTTTTTAGTATTAGAATGCTTAGTGCCCGCACTAACACGTAACATACTTCAAACTACTTTTATTTAAATCACCCTACTTTGATTTAGTGCTTTGTGGAATGTGCATACTCTAATTTGGTCTTTGTCACAACTGAGAAAGTAGAAAAGGAAGTGTTATTATTCCCAACTTATTAATGAGCAAAACAGAAATTCAGGAAGTCAAATCATAGAATCCTCAAATCTTGAGATAATAAAACACCTTAAAGAGTTTGATCATGTCGGTTTCATACTCAGTATCTTCCAGTTCTTTCTTCTTCCTTTAGAGAATAGAGTCCCAACTTCTTAGATGGTATTTATGGCTTTCAAAAATAGGATCCTGGCTGGGCTCAGTGGCTTAGCCTATAATCCCAGCACTTTGGGAGGTCGAGGTGTGTGGATTGCCTGAGCCCGCGGGTTCAAGACCAGCCCGGGCAATCTGGGTGAGACCTCGTCTCTACAGTAAAATAAAAAATAGCTGGGTGTGGTAGCACACGAATGTAGTTCCGGCTACTCGGAAGGCTGAGGCGGAGGGATCGCCGGAGCCCAACAGGTTCATGCTAGGGTGGCTGTGAGTGTGCCACTACACTCCAGCCTGGGCAACAGAGTGAGATTCCAATTCAAAAAAAAAAAAAAAAAGGATACTAACCAGCTCTTCTACTGTATCTTCTCCCAACATGAACCTGAATCAGATAGTATTGCTCCCAGGTGCCAGGAGGAGACAATGTGACTGACAGTTGAGTCTTATCTTGGGTTCCCTCCAAAAGTGGAGACTGTGAAAAGAACTTGAGTACCAATAAGTTTATTTGAGAGTTGTCTCCCAAATTAAAAAAGAAGTACAAAGTTGGGCACAGTGGCACACGTCTGGAGTCCCAGCTATGGGAGGCTGAGGCAGGAGGATCACTACAACCCAGGAGTTCGA
The DNA here is from genome assembly GCF_000164805.1 of Carlito syrichta. Taxonomy (NCBI): domain Eukaryota; kingdom Metazoa; phylum Chordata; class Mammalia; order Primates; family Tarsiidae; genus Carlito; species Carlito syrichta. Next base: position 689,026 of record NW_007259503.1, read on the forward strand.
GGCTGTGTGAATGATGATCGTGCCTTTGAATAGCTATTGTACTTCAGCCTGGGCAACATAGCAAGACTCCATATCTATTATATATATATATACACATATATACATATAAATAATAAAACAAAAGAGTGAGGTACAAGCAAAAGCATAAGAAGGAAAGAGGAGAGGCCAATTGAAGAATATGTTATTGTGTTAGTCATCATTGGGACAGCTGGGACTCAGTCCTGCCGGGGCCCCCAGAAGAGCACACAGAATTCCTCTCAGCATTGTCTACTCTAAAGCCTGGCATGGTGGTGTGCACCTGTAGTCCTAGATATATAGGAGGATCATTTGAGCCCAAGAGTTCGAGACCAGTCAACCTGGGTAACATAACCAGGACCCTGTCTCATACATAGCACACACACACACACACACACACACACACGTCTACTCTAAAATCAACAAGAGGTATTTTTCCATTGACTCCCATTCCTCACTATTTGATGGTGGCCCTCAGAAGGCCTTAACTCTCCTGGCTCTTCTGGACTGTACATGTGTGAGTGCCAAGCATCAATGCTACATGGTGGCATTGAGAAACCTTGGGCACAAAAATGAAAGGCCTTTGTCCTTGAGGTGAGATGCTGGCAGGCCAAAGTGAATTTAAAAGCCACACAGACTTCTTTTTTCAATGTTAACTAACCTAAGTAAGATTCTGCTACATGAATTATCCTTTCGACAAGTGCTATAAAATCTGGGCTTGAAGGCACCAGAGGGGGAACAGTAGCCAGACAAATACACATGCAAGGAAGAAAATTTGTGCAGTGGCTTCCCTGTTCTCAATGTCCAGGTGACAGTGTAAAATTGCTCAATGTATGAAAAACCAGGAAAATGGAACACAGGCTCAGGAGAAAAGAAGATCAACTGAAACAACTCCAAGATAGTCCAGATGTTTATACTAGAGGACAAGGATTTTTTTAAATGGCTTTTAAAACTATTCTCAGTATATTTTCTTTCTTTCGTTTTTTTTTTTTTTGAGTTGGAGTCTCACTCCTTTGCCCAGGCTGGAGTGCAGTGGCACGCACGCTCACGGCCACCCTAGCGTCCCCTGCAGGGATCTGGTGATCCTTCCGCCTCAGCCTTCTGAGTAGCCAGAACTACAGACATGCGCTACCATGCCTGGCTATTTTTTATTTTATTGTAGAGACGAGGTCTCGCCAAGTTGCCTGGACTGGTCTCGAACTTGCGGGCTCAGGCAATCCACTCGTCTCAGCCTCCCAAAGTGCTGGGATTACAGGTTGAGCCACAAGCCCAGCCAGTATACTTTCAATTTAAAAAGAAAAGAAAATATCAACAGAGAAAGAAAAGATGTAATATCTTTAAAATGTTTAAATATAACAGATGGAGTTAGGAGCTGAATGGAAGCAGCAAAGGAAAGGTAAGTAAACTTGGAGATAGTGCCACAAAAATTTTACAATATGAAGAAAAAGATAAAACAATTTTTTAAAAAAAGGACAAGTCTAACAGTTTGACTCTATCAACGTAGTATGTCTAGACATATATGTAATTATAATATCAACATATGTGTCTAACATATTTGTAGTTGCAGTTCAAGAAGAGAGGAGAGAAAATTAATTGAGCAGAAAAAAAGTATTTGAAGAAATAGTGACTAAAATATTCCTAAATTTGATTTAAAACGTGGATTTACAAATCTGGGCATGGTGGGGTGGGGTGGTTCCGTAGTCCCAACTACTCTGCTCAGGAGGTGGGAAGAGCTCTTGAAGCCAAGAGATTCAGGCTACAGTGAGCTATGACTGTACCTGTGAGCAGCCACAACTCTCCAGTCTGGGCGACAGAGCAAGACCCCATCTTAAATAATAGGAATAACAACACATAAAAACATGAATTGGCAGGGCACAGTGGCTCACACCTATAATCCCAGCGCTTTGGGAGCCTGAGGTGAGAGGATTGCCTGAGCCCATGGGCTCGAGACCAGCCTGGGCAACTTGACGAGACCTCATCTCTACAATAAATCAAAAAAATTAGCCAGGCATGGTGGTGCGTGCCTGTAGTTCCAGGTACTTAGAAGGCAGAGATGGAAGGATCACCTGAGCCCGGCAGATGGAGGCTGCGGTGGCCATGAGCGTGCCACTGCTCTCCAACCTGGGCAGCAGAATGAGACTCCAACTTAAAAAAAAAAAAACCTCAAAAATCCATAAATTACCAGATTCATGCTCTTGTTCACTGATATCATAGTTTCACCTATGGGAGCAGAGATGGTGCTCACCAAATAAATACCTGTGAGCTTCCTCACATTTCCCAGCCTCCACCGAAGTTAGCTTGGTGACAAGTTCTAGCAAAGCTGGGTGCTATTGCCAAGGCAGTTAAGAGCCAATATACCTTCCCTCTCTCTCTTTACCCCACTGTGACAATGATGTGGTCCATATGGTATGGCTATAAGAAGGAAGAAATTCTCCTAACCTACATTGGACTTTGCATGAGCCAAAAAAACCCCACCTTTTTTTGTGAGAAGGCACCGAGACTTGGGAGGTTTGTTTGTTGCAGCACCTACCATTAATTACACTCACTACTACACCCATTAAATTGTAGATGTATGTTACTGATCTCTTTCATTGGAATATAATCTGTTTGAGGTCACTGGCAGGTGTTCATCTAATAACTCTAGCACCAGCCCCTATAGTGCCTGGAACACGAAGCGTGCTCATTAAATGGTGTGTTGAATGAATTACAAGTGAATGAATCATTCTGCCTGATGTTTCAACACCTCAGGTGAACACTTACTAGAAGCCAAAAGAGTCTAAAATATTTCTAGAGCTGGTCTAGGCGAGGTGAGTCACACCTGTAATCCCAGCACTTTGGGAGGCTGAGGTGGGAGGATCACTTGAGACCAGGAGTCCTCGGGACCAACCTGGACAACATAGCAAGACCCTGTCTCTACAAAAAACCTTAAAAATTAGCCAGATGTAGTAGGGACTTAGGAGACTGAGGCAGAAGGATTGTGTGAACCCTGGAGTTCAAGGTTACAGTGAGCCATGATTGCACCACTGCACTTCAGCCTGGGCAATAGAGTAAGACCCTGTCTCAAATAATAATAATAATAATAATAATTCTAGAGCTGGAACTTTTAACTCCAAGCCAAGGACTTTTTGCATATCATTACTGTGGATAAATGATGGGAACTGTGAATTAACTCCAATGTGTGGTAATTCAGCAGACAGGCAGTCTGTGTGTAGCTTTCTAGGACAATTATTCTGAAAAGTCATTTCTGGGAAAGGGCCCAAGAATTTATACACAGCAGAGGAGAAAGACTTCTTTAAACATTGACTGCTGCTGTTGCTCTGGTCATGAAACTCTGAAAGTAACACAAGTCAGAATCCTCCTTAGGGACAGAAGCGCATCTGTCTTTTCAAAAATTTCAACATTCCTGTTAAACAATTTCTTGGGAATTAACAAAGGGGAAATTGAGCAGGAGAATTCTTAAAATCCCACAATTAGGCTCAAAAAGTCACTGTAAGTTCAGGGTGGGAGAAACAGATTTTGTGACAGCTTGTGAGAATGTCTGAATTAACTGCAAACGGTGGAATAATGAAGATAAATTTTGCTTTGCTATCATCGATGGGATGAGTCTACTTCGTGCTGGATACAGGACTATACTTTATATATATGATCCTTTCTTGCTTCTTATAATAAAGTATCAAGGTGTGTAGTGCCTTTCCCATTTTGCAGGTAACGAAAATGGATTCAGGCCATGCGTGGTGACTTAACGCCTGTAATCCCAGCACTTTGGGAGGCAGAAGTGGGAGGATTGCTTCAGCCCTCAGGAGTTTGAAACCAGACTGGGTAACATAGAGACATCCCGTCTCTGCAAAAAATTTTCAAAAACTAGAAAAAAAAAATGGATTCATAGTAGTTAACGAAACTTGCTAAGGATCATTAACTAGTAATGGTCTCTATAGGACTCAGATCCAGGTGTCTTAGACTCCAAAGCTCATGTTCTATGCTTTCAAATGTGGTCAGTGCAGTTCTTTTAGTCGAAAGTCTCAGAAACCAGGCTGGTGCAGTGGCTCACGCCTATAATCCCAGCACTTTGGGAGGCGGAGGCGAGAGGATTGTCTGAGGCCAGGGGTTCAAGACCAGCCTGGGAAACTTGGCAAGACCTCGACTCTACAATAAATCAAAAAAATAACTGGGTGTGTTGGCACATGCCTGTAGTTCCCGTTACTTGGACAGTTGAGGCGGAAAGATCACCTGAGCCCAGAAGGTAGAGGCTGCGGTGGCCGTGAGCGTGCTACTGCACTCCAGCCTGGGCAACAGAGTGAGACTCCAACTCAAAAGAAAAAAAAAGAAAATCTCTCAAACCCGTTGTGAACTGGTTTGGACAAAGGTACTTTACTGGTTCACAGAATCCAAGAATGACTGAATGAAAATCCATCAGAGGGGCAGGGATAGCACTGGACTTCTGCAGCAACTGCAACCAGATGCCTGAACCTGCCTGCAGTCCCTCATTGCCCACCTCTCTGCCCTCTCACCCTCACATCCCTCCAGCTCCTACCCAGAAAGAGGATCTGCCTTGCTTTGGTTCCAGTTTGAGGAACACTGCCCAGCACCAGTTCCAGTGTGAGAACTCAATCGGCCAGCTTTGGTCAGGGGTCCTCATGGCAGCAATCCACCCCGGTGTGTTCTAAGAGCAAGGCATCTCCTTGTTTGAAACAGGATAAAGTAGCAGCCGGGCTCGGTGGCTCAGCCTGTAATCCCGCGCCTTTGGGAGGTTGAGGTGAGTGGACTGCCTGAGCCTGCGGGTTCGAGACCCGCCTGGGCAACTTGGCGAGACCTCATCTCTACAATGAAATCAAAAAATTAGCTGGGCGTGGTAGTGCGCGCCTGTAATTCCGGCTACTCAGAAGGCTGAGGTGGAAGGATCGCCAGAGCCCTGCAGGTCGAGGCTGCGGTGGCCGGGAGCGGCCACTGCCCTCCAGTCTGGGCGATAGAGTGAGACTCCAACTCAAAAAAATAAAAAAAAAAAAGTAGCGAAAAAACCCAAATGATCAAAGGAAATATAAACTCTTAGCCTGAAGCAGAGAAGACTCAGGGGGCTATTTCTGTCTTCTTCAAACATCTGAAAGACCTTCATAAGGAAGATAGAGGATATACTCTGGGTAACTATAGAACCAATAGACAGAAGTTTTCAGGAGACAGATTTCAGGTTCAGATTCAACAGTCCCTGATGCTTCCCATGTGCTGGCTATCATACTAAGTTCCTTCCCATACACCATCTCTTTTAGTCCTCACAACAAACCTGTCATGAATTGTGTTACTCCTATCTAACACGTGAGAAAACAGACCAAGAAAATTAAAGTAAATTGCCCAAATGGCAGGGATTTGAATCCAGGTGTTCTGTCTCTGCACTTTTTCCATTACATCACATCATTCTGCTTCTCCACATACAACTCTCTAATAGTCATTTCTGTTAAAAAATAGTTGGGATTTTCCAGAAGCCAGGGGAGGCTGCCTAAGCCTACAAGCACACCCGCAAAAGTCCAATGGCCATCTTCCCAGGACTTGATAAAGATGTATTTCAAAATAGGAGATATGGCTGAACTAGAAACTCCCTAAGATCCATTTCAACTTTCACTTAGTAAATTCCTCAAGCTTTTACAAATTATTTTAAGAACTTTGTTGGGTTAGGAGAGGTGGTATGTACCTATAATCCCAGCTACCTGGGAGGATCGCTTGAGCCTAGGAGTTCGAGTGCAGCCTAAAAACAAAACAACAACAACAAAATAACTCACAAGATATCTTTCCTGTGGCCCCCAGACTACTCTCTACCCTTTTGTACTCTGCTGGAGACTCATTATGCAAACTGTAGACATTTCAGCATGGTCTTCTGGGTTCTGTCTGGTAAGGATCCCCAGCAGGAGATCAGAGGAAGAAGGCAAGTGACTCTGTGAGGTCATTTTGATTGGCTGTTCCCCCATCTGAGGGTCACTGTTCCTTTCATGGATGCTGGCTCTGCAGAACTCTTGCTCCTTCTGGGTCCTGTTAACTCCTTCTCTGCCTCTTCTCTTTAGCTTAGGAATGGTCACAGCTCTGTCGCTGCTATGCCAAAGGTCCTAGACTGTCCCTGTGAATTCCCTACACCCCCCCTTTGCAATTAATCTCTTTGTCAGTGAGTCTTCCTTACACTGTTCTGATTTGAATATGCCACCTGTTTCCTACTGAGACCCTGGCTGACATAATAACTTTTTCGGATTATAAATTTCATATCCTAATTACATTTTTCTGCCTGCTTAGTGTGAGGCTTTCAGATATAAACTAAAGAAGAAAATTATAATAACCTATAATTCCATCTCTAGAAATAACTAACATTTCTTTCCAATGTTTTTCTGTGCACATATTAAATGCATTTTTATACCATTTGTATCTCACTGTACAGACAATTTCATTTACATAATTGTATCATGAGCACTTCCCCATGTCATTAAAAAGTCTTCATAAATCTCATGTTTAAAATGTATACCATAATGTAACATGATTTTTTCTTGCTTCCTTATTTGGGTTATCTTTCGTTTTTGCCCTATGATGCTCATCTTTCACCATTCATAAATCTTAGTTCAAATTTCTGATGATTCCCTAAGGTCCTTCCAAATGGTGATGCTTAACTAATGCCCGATATATTGTGTGCACTAGAGGGAGCTTGAGAGTTCTCTAAAACAATAGTTTTCTGTACCCTGGTGAAGAATGAAAATAACCTGCCAGAACTGGCAGAAATATTAAAGGTATGTGAGGGTTTCCCTTCACCACTGGGAAAGCTATGCCTGATCTCACAATACAACAATGTGGGCATTCTCTTCCCAGGCCTGGCTCTATCTCGGGTCAGGAGCTGAGCTCAGTTTGTTATTTTGGCTGACGATGAGTGTAGTCATGAATCTTTAGATCTGCAGATGACCAATAGGCTGCCCACAAAGGCCACACGCGGTTTATGAAGAAAGTCAAGGTGAGAGGCTTCTGTAAGAAGGTCCCACCCCAGCCCCAGGGAACCGCAGTCCTGTAGTGAGTTCAGCAGGCCGGACCTTGTAGTAGAACTGGTTGGACAAGTTCTGGGCAGCTACTTGAGAGACTGTGGTGGGTAATTGTCCTCAACCAAGGCTCAGGGTCACCAGCAAGTGAGTGGGTGGCAGGTCATGTGACCAGAGCTGTACTGAGGAGGAGGAGGAGGAGGAGAGGGCAGAGACCTGAACTGCTGAGTCCTTAGCTCCTCCTCTGTGTTGTCCCGGCCCACCTGTCTTGAGAGGGTTCTTATAATAGACAATAATAGAAGATTCTGACACAGAGAGAGCCTGCCAGAACCCATGTGCAGCCGGGCAAGTGCAGCTGAGAAGGAAAAGAAAAAAACCCTCAGCAAATGACCTGAGAACATGAAATACTGGAATGTCAACTCTACATCACTCTAGGGTGAAGATGGCAACCTCTGTTCCCCTTGGACTAACCATTTTGCCTCTTTCCCCTGGATCCACCTTCCCAGGGATTGGTTCTTCCGGGCCCACCATATTTGACTTGCCCATTTGTGCAGGAGATGAATTAAGACCTTCTTTTCTTTTCTTTTTTTTTGAGTTGGAGTCTCACTCTGCAGCCCAGACTGGAGTGCAGTGACCGCTCCCGGCCACAGCACCCTCAACCTGCTGGGCTCCAGCGATCCTTCCACCTCAGCCTTCCAAGTAGCTGGAACTACAGGCGTGCACTACCACGCCCAGCTAATTTTTTTTTATTTATTGTATAGATAAGGCTCAGGCAACCCACTCACCTCAGCCTCCCAAAGGCGTGGGATTACAGGCTGAGCCACCGAGCCCAGCTAAGGCCTTCTTTTCTTAAAACTATAACTATAGGAAGAGTTTTGACTGTACACACAGTACTCCTGTGGCCTAGGAAGTCAGTGGGGTTTGCATAGTTGACAAAAATGGTAAGCTTTCAAAATACTATGTCTAGTCAGACTTGAGACTCATACTTTCAAATGCCAAAAGCAAACCCAGTTAAGGTTACGGCAACACTTTCCCTTAAAATCTTATTTGTGCATAAAATCTCTTGGGGAGTTTTTTAAAATCCCCACACCTAGATTAATCACATCAAAATCTCTGGGGATGGGACCCAGACTTCAGTGTCTCCTAAAACTCTTCAAGTGACTTCAATGTGTAGCCAAGGTTGAGAACCACTGACCTTAAATGGATAATGAAAGAAGGCCAAGGCTTGTAATGCCTTGATAGGCATATAAATTTAATGACCATATTTCTAGTTTGTACTTAAGTGTTTTATTTCTTTAAATCTTGCTTTATAATGCATTCTGACTTTCATTTGCAAAGCCAATTAGATATCTATAAATTATATATATGGGTTCAATTATATATATACATATATAATTTTTGTTTTTTGAGACAGAGTCTCATACTGTTGCTCAGGCTGGAGTGCAGTGGCACAATCACAGCTCACAGCAGCCTTGAACTTCTGGGCTCAGGTGATCCTTCCACCTCAGCCTCTCTAGTAGCTGGGAATACGGATATACACCACCATGCCTGGCTAATTTCTGTATTTTTTGCAGAGATGAGGTCTCACTGTGTTGCCTAGGTTGTCCTTATACTCCTGGGCTCAAGCAATTCTCATGCCTCAGCTTCCCAAAGTGCTGGAATTATAGGTATGAGCCACTGTGCCCAGCTATAAGTTATAATTTTAGTAGTAAAATTTAAAAGGAAAAAATACATGTCATGTACTCTGTGAGTTACTCTTACCTGAGGAAAGTGTCATTGACTGGCAAACCCAAGGTCAACTTTTTTCACTGAGCAGACCGAATGGCTTGAAAGACGGAGAGAAGAGGTCAGAGTTCATCAAAGCATGAACTTAAAGTTAGCAGGTAGAAAATCTGGGAATGATCAGATCCTACATGTTAAGTGCAGGAGTCCAGTCTACTGAGGCCTGAGGATGGCAGTGAGTTCTTAGCGTATCTCTATCACTTACTGGCTGGTGATGGTTATGATCTTTTTTTTGTTGAGTTGGAGTCTCACTCTGTCACCCAGGCTGGAGGGCAGTGGCACGCTCCCAGCCACCGCAGCCTCGACCGGCTGGGCTCAGGCAATCCTTCCCTGCCAGCCTTCCAAGTAACTGGAACTACAGGCACATGCCACCATGCCCTGCTAATTTTTTTGATTTATTGTAGAGATGAGGTCTCGCCAAGTTGCCCAGGCTGGTCTCGAACCGGCAGGCTCAGGCAATCCTCTCACCTTGGCCTCCCAAAGTGCTGGGATTATAGGCGTGAGCCACCGCACCTGACCACAGGTCATGATATTTTAAACCTCTCTGTTCTGTTTCTCATCTATGGACTCAGCAAGGGATTTGAGAAGGTAGAGTACTGCTGTGTCAACCATGCATCACCCATGAATTAAGATGGCCCTGGCTACTCCCCTTGGATTAAGGACTTTGCCTCTTCTACCTGGGTTCATCATCCCGGGGATTGGCCTCTCCTGGCAACCATATTTGATTAGCTCATTAGTGCGAGAGATAAAGTCAGTAAAACCTTTAGGCTCCAATCAACCCCCACTCACATCTATATGGTCCTATTCTGGTACTCTTTTGTCTATATTCCTCCCTGTTGGGTGGGGGATTCATGCGGCCAAAGGGAGACTCTTTGCTCCATTGCTCTCCTTTCTAGGCATCCCTTTCTGTCCAAATGGGGCTGAGCCCACTTCTGGGGTCCATGAGGGCTGCTCTGCAAAGCTGTTCTCTTGAGGATGGTCTACACAGCCCATCCTAGGTCCTGAAGGGAGAGAGTGATCAGGTTGGAGGTGGACAGAGCTGGGACATCTTATACAGGTGTGTTCTAATGGTGGTGCAAGACAGAGTCAGTGTTGAGAAGGAAAGGGAGCAGCTCACCCTGACTGGCTGCAGTTCAGCACAGAACACTGATGAGCCTAAGAATTCTATATTTGAACTTGGCCTTCCAGTCATTAAGAAGATATTTGTCAAGATAGTAGGTTAGTGCATATTTTAGGTAACAGCTTGTTAGCTTAATTTTTAACTTTAAAAAATTGCCAGGCACGGTGGCTCGAGCCTGTAATCCCAGCACTTTGGGAGACTGAAGTGAAAGGATTGCTTGAGCCCAGGAGTTCAAGACCAACCTAGGCAACATAGCAAGATCTCATCTCTACAAACGAATTTAAAAAATTAGCTAGGTGTGGTGGCACACACCTGTAGTCCCAGCTACTTAGAAGGCTGAGGAGGGAGAGTCACCTGAGCCCAGGAAGCTGAAGCTGAGGTGAGCATCTAAGCCTGGGAGATTGAGGCTGCAGTGAGCTGTGAGTGTGCCACTGTACTCCAGCCTGAGTGACAGGGTGAGGACCCAACTTAAAAAAATAAAAATAAAAAGTTGAGGCACATGGGTTTGTGTACCTCACCCTGAGTCTACAAATGTTACAGGCAGGCTTGAGGGGAATAATACAATCATTTAGATTGTTGTGAGGAATAAGTGCAAAAACATGGATGCATGCATAGTAGAATTACTCTTTTCTTCTCACCAATGTCTTTCTTTAAAAATGCAGTTGCTGTTGTGCATGGTCGTACATGCCTGTAATCCCAGCACTTTGGGAGGCAGAGGTGAGAGGATTGCCTGAGCCTAGGAATTTGAGACCAGTCTGGGCAACTTGGCGAGACCTTGTCTCTACAATAAGTCAAGAAAAATTAGCCAGGCATGGTGGTGCATGCCTGTAGTTCCAGTTACTTGGAAGGCTGAGGTGGAAGGATCACCTGAGCCCAGCAGGTTGAGGCTGCGGTGGCTGTGAATGTGCCACTGCACTCCAGCCTGGGCAACAGAGTAAGACTCTGACTAAAAAATAAAAATAAAAATGCAGTTGCAAAAGAGAATTCTCTAGGTAGGGCCACTACTTTCCTCCCTTTTTTCTAGGAGCGCTTCAGGTTGTGCTAATCCTGGGGCTGGCTAACATGTCCTCAGGCCTTCTCACTGAGAGGCTGATTCAGATTTGAGGGCTGAGCAGGGATCCTTTACTTAACAGTGGCCAAAAAAAAATAAAAAAATGTGGCACTTATGCTAACCAGGAAGTTCTCGGCCCCTTGTGAAGGACCTCTCTGGTGAGGCAGCCTTAGGGTGGTTAGGACTTCAAAACCCAAGTCTCCTGGCAAGACCTACGGAGAGAGATTTCTGGGTGTGAAAAGCAGGGAGGGTAGAGCAGCTACTCTGGGGACTCTGAGAGGTGTGAACAGAAGTATATTAGCCTGAACTCAGGAATTATACCTAGAAAACTGGGCATGACTAGGCCAGGTGCAGTGGCTCACACCTGTAATCCCATCACTTTGGGAGACTGAGGCAGGAGGATTGCTTCAGCCCAGGAGTTTGAGACCAGCTTGGGCAACATAGCAAGAATCTGTCTCCACAGAAAATGTAAAAAAAAAAAAAAAAAAAAAAAAAAATTAATCCATCCAAGTGTGGTGGCACATGCCTATAGTCCCAGCTACTCAGAAGACTGAGGTGGAAGGATTGCCTGAGCCCAGGAGGTCAAGGCTAGGTGAGCCATGATCGTGCCACTGCACACCAGCCTGGGTGACAGAGTAAGACTCCTAACTCTAAAGAAAGAAAATAAAAGAAAAAGAAAGGAAGGAAGGAAAGAAAGAAAGAAAGAAAGAAAGAAAGAAAGAAAGAAAGAAAGAAAGAAAGAAAGGGGGAGGGAAGGATAAAGGGAGAGAGAAAGGAAAAGAAAAGACAAGAAAAGAAAAGAAAACTGTCAATCCTTATTCAAGGGCCATGGAAGTGGTCGGAGAACTGATGGTGATGGGACTCAGCAGTTTAGGACGCAGAGAAGTCAGACTTCTCCAATAAATTGGAACCAGCAGAACTGGTTCACTCTGCTAAATATCTCAGATTTGCTGCTGCATATCTACTTTGTGCTTTGAAAGTACCCATTTAGTTTCTGCATTTTAAACAGTAAGTAGGAGTATGCTAGGCAGCTAGAAAATGGAGCTGAATGAGGGAAGACACAGCAGGCCCGGGGAACAGTATATGTGAAGAGTTGCTGGCATGGAGGAGGTAGGGGGACAAAGGACAGTGAAGGATGAAACACAAGCAGTGTGGAGGGGGTGGGAGGAGAGGAGGCTGGAAAGGTCACCACACCATAACAAAATGGCCTTGAAGCATTCTGATATTGCTTCTCGGATCACAGAGTAAAATACACTTACAACTACAATATGATTTCCTCCTCATTAGAAAAAAACTCCTATAAACTTTGGAAAATTTTAAAATTTTGGTTACTAAGTCTCAAGGAATATTTAATTCATATATACATAGGACCTCTTGCTGTTGAATTTTGAGTGGATCTATTTACTTATCATCTATCTCTCTCTATTTTAAAAAATCACCAGCAATAGAAATTTATTTCAAAACAAAGAAAACATTTTTAAATAACAGGGAAGTTTATTTGATATGCTTGGTATCCCACTGAATTCTAAGAAACAGATCCCTGAGAAAGTCACTATTAAAAAATGTTCCTGAAGGCTTAAGACTTTCAAAACAAATATTACAAATATTTTCAACTTATTCAAATGCTAAATAAGGCTGTAACTCTCAAAAACAAGATCTATTCAGTTTTGCACCAAGTCCTCAGTATTCTCTCTAAAGATCATGAAATGTGTGCTCAAATTTAGGCAAAGTATAAACACAACCAGGCACTGTGGTTTATGCCTGTAATCTCAGCACTTTGAGAGGCAGAGAAGATTGCCTGAGCCCAGGGGTTTGAGACCAGCCTCGGCAACTTGGCAAGACCTCATCTCTACAAAAAATAAAAAAATTAGCCGGGCGTGATGTTATGTGCCTGTAGTCCCAACTACTTGGAAGGCTGAGGCAGAAGGATTGCCTGAACCCAGCAGGTCGAGGCTTTGATAGCCATGAGCATGCCACTGCATTCTAGCCTGGGTGACAGAGTAACCTCCAACTCAAATAATAATAGTAATAATTTTTTTTGACTCAAATAATAATAGTAATAATTTTTTTTAAGTACACTCCGACCCAAACAAAAGTATACACACATTTCAATTTGTACTCTTTGCCAAATTTTATCCACAGGGTTTGAGGGTTAGGAATGCAGCAAGACTCCACATTCATCCTCTTTTCTCCCCAATTACATACTTTAACTCCCTCTTGCCTCTCATGTTAAACCCAGGTTGGCTAATTTTGATGATGAAACACTAGTCCTTTATATCTAAGGTTGGTATAAATGCAACATTGTTTATTTGCCAAATCCCCAAGAGGCAAAGAACTAATTAATCTATTAAGGTTTCTCTTGGAAAAAAGTCAAACCTTTCAGATGGAAAACCTAGGTGGATATCATTAGGGTGTTTTGCAAAGGGGCTGGCCAGATTGCTCCAGACAACAATTCAGTCAGCTCCCGCTCATGCAAGCTGGGAATGATGGCCTCTGCTGGCAGGCTGGGGATGCAGAAGAGGAGGTAGTTCTGTTTGGGGATGTCATACTGCAAAGGGGAGTCTGCAGCAACCCCAGGCGGATGGCAATTGTCATCTGGGGTGGAACAACTGTGCCTGTGCCTCCAGAACTGGGGCTGGAATGAAGGCAGTGCAACTGGACCAGGGCTTCTGGAGCCCCCATGGCATGTCCCTGGAAACTTCTAAACAACGAACTTGAGAGTGAGGGCTCAGCTCGGCTGAGTGAAGCCCTCCCATGAGGCTTTTGCTGATAGGCATGACCACTCTTGGTAGAAGGTTGAAAAGTCTCCCAGGGAAGCCACTCCACTGCCTGGTACTGCTCGTTGGCTTGATAGGAGTGGATTGGGGAGGGGGACTGATTTGGTTTATTTTTTATTTTTATTTTAATTTTTTGAGTTGGGGTCTTACTCTGTCACCCAGACTGGAGTAGTGACACAGTTCACCACAACCTCAACCTTCTGGGCTCAGGCAATCCTTCTGCCTCAACCTCCAGAGTAGCTGAGACTTAACAGGTACACATCACCACACCCAGTTAATACTATTTTTATTTTTGTAGAGATGAGGTCTCCCTATGTTGCCTAGGCTTGTCAAACTCCTGGACTCAAGCAATCCTCCCGCCTCGGCCTCCCAAAGTGCTGGAATTACAGGTGTGAGCCACCATGCTTGGCCTATTTATCTATTAATAAATAGATACATTAAATTTAAATATCCACTAGTGGCTGTCATATTAGATAGCACAGAAAGAAGTTAGCGGACCTTGAGATGTGAGGGAGGGCGGGCCTCTTGAACGCTTCCTGGTCTTCTCTTTTTTCTTGCATCCCTGGACATTCAGGCTTCTTGTTCATCAGTCTGGCAGCTCCACTGCTGAGGCCTCTCCTCAGTTAACCCTCCTGCACTGGCCAAGCTTTAGCAAGAAGAAACACGACACTAACTGCTTTGAAAAGCCTGCGTATGTATGGCTTTCTCTGAGCAGAATGAGGTTGGCAAGGTTCACCGAAGCTGAGTGTGATATTCCAAACTGCTAATTTGCTAACATAATTTGGGAAAGTGCTACTTAAAACCCTGACACAAGCGAAGGCAACATTTCTCAAATTTGTGGGAGGCCAAAGTCCACGCTACTGGAAGTTATGTTTGCTAATCTTCTCAGTGGTTGTTTATTAAATGGTCATGGAATATTTCTTTCTCTCTGTCAGAATACTTGGCCCAGTAAGAGAGGCTCGTTCACCAAGATTTTCTGTTGTAGCCCAAGCGAAAGATTTTGCCTGATTTGTTATTAGCGGGGAATTTAGAACCACATGATTTCCTTTTCCCCCCACAAGATTCATAGGACGCTGGGTCAAAGAACCCTGGCAAACTACTTTCCGTGCATAGGCCCTGCTGAGAAGAGAGAGGCAGAGCCTTGGAGACTGTTTTTTTGTAAGACTCTGTTCAACCACCTACAGTTGACTGGATCACGGATGCACAATGATCCCAAAGCAGCTAATTTTGGAGGCTGGTCGGTGACCCACGACCTGGCACAAAAGAATATCCTCCAACCAGATCCCCCTGGTTGCTAAACTGGACTCTAAACTGGAATCAAAGAGACTCTGACATTGGAAATGGCAGGTGGGAGATAAGAGAGGAAGAGCCAAGTGTAGTGACCTAGGTGGGGGACCAGAAACAGATTTTACACAAATGAGACAGAACTTTGGACTCTGTTTTAAAAATTCCTCGGGTGGCCAGGTGCAATAGCTCACACCTGTAATCCCAGCACTTTGGGAGGCTGAAACAGGAGGATTGTTTGAGCCTAGGAGTTGGAGACCAGTTTGGGCAATATAGCGAGACTTCATCTCTACAAAAAAATCAAAAAATTAGCCAGGTATGGTGGCATGCACCTATAGTCCCAGCTATTTGGGAAGCTGAGGTAGAAGGATTGCCTGAGTCCAAGAGGTCAAGGCTGTGATCAGCCATGATCATGCCACTGCACTCCAGCCTGGGTGACAGAGTGAGATCCTGACTCAAAAAAAAAAAAAAAAAAAAAGACAATTCAAGCATACCACTGTCTACTTTTTACAATTTCCCTGTGGACTTAATCCCCACCAATAGGACACATCTATTTCATGTCAAACCTCTCATTTGAAACCTTAACACAGGATAAGGCCAGTATTTTACTATTGTTGATAGTACTTCAGTATAAGCTTTCTATTTAATATTTCCTTAGGATAGATTGCTAGCAGTGGGATTACTAGGTCAAAGAGATAATTATCTTTGTGGGTCTTGCTACACATTGCCTTCCAATAGGTTGTGTAAATTGACAGTGTCATTGTAATCATTGAAACTGACTATGTCAACCTTTCCAGCACTGGGAATACCACTTTGCATTTACCCTCTAACTCCCCATAGTTTTTTAGTAAATATCAGAAAGTGACTCACATCCACTTTAATTTGCATTAACTTTGATTATTAGTTCAGATGAACCATTTCTCACTGGTGTTTACCATCCGTGTCTTCCCTTCTCCCTGAGCTTCCCAGAAGTAATATCTTCTAGACATGTCCTTCTCCTACTATTAAGCCTATTATTTCCTACATTTTCAGACACACAACAGAGCTTTCAGTACCTCTAGTAGCAACCTCCTAAAACCCCAGTCAGAAAAATAGCCATTTTCTATTTTAGTTAAGCCTCTGTTGTAGTGTTCTCAAGGGTATTTTGCCCACAATGACTGACATGCATGCTTGGTCAATAACCATGACACTTTGGTTACACGGCCAAAGTGTTCAATGGTTATATAAAGACGAGACAACTGGATTAAAAGAAATTAAACCTGTTTCTTTACTGCAAGACTAATCAGAGTCTTCAATGCCTTTTAAACAAATTCTGGATGAAACCCTAAGAGGAAAATGTTTTGAGGCACCTTTCTCGAATCGATTTTGCCTGCCACAGAATCCTCACGTGCTGAAACATCCTGAAGGGTTGGTGTCCTGAAGAAAGTGCTTTAAGAATCCCTGCTGTAAACTGGGCTCGGTGGCTCAGCCTGTAATCTCGCGCCTTTGGGAGGCTGAGGTGAGTGGATTGCCTGAGTCTGCGGGTTCGAGACCCGCCTGGGCAGTTGAGAC
>NW_007259503.1:705691-723978 GCF_000164805.1 Carlito syrichta
CGGAAGGCTGAGGCGGAAGGATCACTGGAGCCCAGCAGGTCGAGGCTGCAGTGGCCAGGAGCGGCCACTGCACTCCAGCCTGGGCGACAGAGTGAGACTCCAACTCAAAAAAAAAGAATCCCTGCTGTGGCATTAAGGTCACCAGCACACTAAATTCAGTATGTTGCCTGGAGCAAGAACAAACAGGGCATCCACAATGACTCCTCTGCAAAAACCCACACACAGTGTCAAAATGCAGATGCGTCTTAAGAAATACTTTAAATAATACGTTTGAAAAGTAAATAAGGATGTTGGAAGTGAAAAGGAAAGCTACAACATGGCATTTGGGAAAGAATCTCATCTTTTGTTTAGAAAAAAACATGTATTTTACTGTGTTGCACCCCAACTGCCCCTCACCACTAGAATGTAAGTTTCCAAGGTAAGAAATGTCAAATCGTACAGGCTATTCTAAATTTGCCTAAAATTTTAGAATATGTTTATTGATAGACTATTGTGTTTGTTTATTGTACTGTCATGTTATGGGGTTTTTGTTTGTTTGAGTCAGGGCCTCACTCTATTGCCCAGGCTGGAATGCAGTAGCATGATCATGGCTCACCACAGCCTCTGGGGTTCAAGTGACCTTCTGCTTCAGACTCCCAAAAACTGAGACTACAGGCTCATACCACCACAGTCCAGCTAAATTTTTACTTTTTTGTAGAGATGGGGTCTTGCTGTGTTGCCCAGGCTGGTCTCAAACTCCTAGATTCAAACTATCCTCCCACTTCAGCCTCCCAAAGTGCCAGGATTACAGGCATGAACCACCCACATCCGGCCAAAGTTATGGGAAAAAGATACTTGCAAACTCTGTGTCTGACAAAGACCTAACATCCAGGATCCATAAGGAACTCAAACAAATTGAAATTAAAAAAACAAACAACCCCGTTAAAAAGTGGGCAAAAGACATGAACAGACACTTCTCAAAGGAAGACATACAGGAAGCCAACAAACACATGAAAAAATGCTCAGTCTCACTAATCATCAGAGAAATGCAGATCAAAACTACAAGATACCACCTGACAGCGGTAAGGATGGCCATCATTAATAACTCAAAAAACAACAGGTGCTAGTGCAACTGTGGAGAAAAGGCAACGCTTCTAAACTGTTGGTGAGAATGTAAGCTGGTTCAGCCTTTGTGGAAAACAGTGCAGTGATTTCTCAAAGAACTAAAAATTGAGCTTCAATATGATCCAGCAATCTCTCTCCTGGGAAACATAAATCACTCTACCAAAAAGACACCTGCACATGTATGCTTATTGCCACACTATTCACAATAGCAAAAACATGGAACCAACCCAGATGCCCATCAAAAGTGAACTGGATTAAAAAAATGTGGTACATATTCATGATGGAATATTATGCAGTTGGAAAGAATAAAAAACCATGGCTTTCACAGAAACATGGATGCAGCTGGAGACCATCATACTAAGTGAACTGTCACAGAAACATACAACTGAATACCACATGGGCTTACTCATAAGCAGGCTCTGATCACTGGTCACATGAGAACAAGAGGGAATTAGCAGATACTGGACACTGCTGGGGAAGGGAGGGAGAAAGACAGAGGGAGGGAGCACGTAGTAACACATTGGGTACCAGGTCCACTCTTAGGGGGAGAGAGGGCCAGCTAGAAGCTCAGACTTCATCTGTATGCAAATTTCTAATGTAGTAAATCCCCCCCTTGTACCCCACAACTCTAAAATAATTTTTTTAATGTGATAAAATACACATAACTTAAAAATACCATTTTTGGCCGGACGTGGTGGCTCAGGCTGTGATCCCATCTCTTTGGGAGGCTGAGGCAAGAGGATTGCCTGAGTATAGGGGTTCGAGACCAGCCTGGGCAACTTAGTGAGACCTCATCTCTACAATAAAATCATAAAAACCAGCTGGCTGTGGTGGCATGCGTCTATAGTTCCAGTTACTTGGAAGGCTAAGCCAGAAGGATTGCCTAAGCCCAGCAGGTCGAGGCTGTGGCGGCTGTGAGCATACCACTGCACTCCAGCCTGGGCGACAAAAGTGAGACTCCAAGCTCCCCAAAAAACAAAACAAAAAACAATTTTTAAGTTGACAATTAGTGGCATTAAATACATTCACAATGTTGTACAACCATCACCACCTTGTCCAGAAAATTTGCATCATCTCAAATGGAGAGTCTATATACATTAAACACTAACTTCCCATTCCTGTCTTCCCCAGCTCCTGGTAACTTTTATTCTGCTTTCTGTCCCTATGAATTTGCCAATTTAGACACCTCACTTAAGTGAAATCACACAATGTTTGTCCCTTTGTGTCTGGCTTGTTTCACTAATAATATTTTCGATGTTCATCCACAATGTGGCATGTATCACTACTTCATTCCTATTTATAGCTGAAGAATATTACAGTGTATGGATATAAGAGTGCCACATTTTGTTTGCTTATTCATCAGTTGATGGACATTAGGCTTGTGTCTACCTTTAAACTACTATGAATAACGTTGCTGTGAACATTGTTGTACAAGTATCTGTTCAAGCCTCTGCTTTCCACTATTTTGGGTATGTAGACATAGGAGTGGAATTGCTGACTTAGAAGGTAATTCTGGCTGGGTTCGGTGGCTCAGCCTGTAATCCCGTGCCTTGGGAGGCCAAGGTGAATGAATTGCCTGAGCCTGCGGGTTCGTGACCCACTTGGGCAACTTGGCAAGACCTCATCTCTACAATAAATCAAAAAAATTAACCATGCGTGGTAGCATGTGCCTGTAGTTCCAGCCACTTGGAAGCCTGAGGCGGAAGGATCGCCGGAACCCAGCAGGTCGAGGCTGCAGTGGCAAAAAAATAGAAGGTAATTCTATGTATAATTTTTTGAGAAACCGCCAAACTGTTTTCCACAGCAGCTGTACCATTTTATATTCCTGCCAGCAATGTATGAGGGTTCCAATCTCTCTACATCTTGGTCAACACTTGTTTTCTGTTTTGATTTTGTTTTTGATAATAGCCATCTTAATGAGCGGGAAGTGGTATCACACTATGGTTTTGATTTGTATTTCTTTAGTGGCTTATGGTGTTGAGCAACATTTCATGTATTTGTTGACCATTTGTATATCTTCTTCAGAGAAATGTGTACCCAAATCTTCCCCCCTCCTTTTTTTGAGTTGGGGTGCTCACTCTGTCACCCAGGCTGAGTGCAGTGGCATGATCATGACTCACCTCAGCCTCAACCTCCTGGACTCAGGCAATCCTTCTGCCTCAGTCTCCCAGGTAGCTGAGACTACAGACATGATCTACCATGCCTGGCTAATTTGTTTATCTTTTGCAGAGACAGGGTCTCTCACTTTGTTGTTGAGGCTGGTCTTTGAACTCCCAGACTCAAATAATCCTCCCACCTCAGTCTCCCCAAGTGCTGGGATTACAGGTATGAATACTGCAACCAGCCTTGCCCATTTTTTATTTGAGTTGCTTTTTGTTGTTGAATTTAGATTTTTTAAATATATTCTGGATATTAATTCTTTATCAGATACATGATTTGCAAATATTTTCTTACTTCTCTAGGTTGTCTTTTCAGTCCCTGGATAGTGTCTTTTTTTGCCCCTCCCTCCTTGATAGGGTCCTTTGATGCACAAAATTTTTCATTGAGATTAAGTTCAATTCACCCATCTTTTTACTTTTTGCCTGTACTTTTGGTATTATATTCAAGAAATCACTGTCAAATGCAATGTCATGAAGATTTTCTCCTATGTATTCTTTTTCCTTTTTTTGAGTTGGGAGTCTCACTCCGTCACCAAGGCTGGAGTGCAGTGGCACACTTATGACCATCACAGCCTCAACCTGCTGGGCCCAGACAATCCTTCCACCTCAGCCTTCCAAGTAGCTGAAACTACAGACATGCACCACCATGCCCAACTAGTCTTTTTAAAAATTTGTTGTAGAGACAAGGTCTCATCAGGTTGCCCAAACTGGTCTCAAACCTCTGACCTCATGTAATCTTCTTGCCTATGCCTCCCAAAGTGCTGGGATTATAGGCCTGAGCCACCACGCCCAGCCCTCTATGTTTTCTTCTAAAAGTTTTGTAGCTTTAATTCTTATGTTTATGTTTTTGACCCCTTTTGAATTAATTTTGATATATGGTATAAGGTAAGGGTCCAACCTGACTGTCCTTGCCCATTGAATGATCTTGGTACCAGGGGAACAGAGTTTTTGAAATCCAACTCTGTTGGACTTTGAGTGGTGTGGCTTTTGTGTAGTGAAGTGTGTGCTCCAGATTTCCCTCAAGCAGTCTTTTTCTCTCTCCCAGATCCAGAAGGGCTGTCAAAGGCCAGGCCTGGAGAGTCCTGGACAGTGCTTTCCAGATGGGGAGAGGAGGCCTCAGGCAGTACCCAAGGGCAGCTGTCTATGGCCAGGTTGCTGGCTTTGGATGCTGGATACTGGCCCATACCAGCTGACCCAGCCTGGCTCTGGGACTGCCCAGACCAGTTTGCAGACTTTCTATTCCCTAGGAGCTCTCTCTCTCTCTCTCTCTCTCTCTCTCTCCCCTCCCCTCCCCCCCATTTCTCTCTCCTTGGTCCTTGCCAACCCCCAGACCTGCCTTCTACTCTCTTGCCTGAGGTTTGGGGCCCCTTTCTTCCACTGGGCCCCCTGCCAAGCCAGTCACACTCTGACCAGAAGGTTTCTATGTTTAATGGATATAAAAGTATCGATAATAACATGACCACTAATGTTAACAGTAACAATTCACATTTATGGAGTATATACCAGACAGTTCACATGCTTCACACGGCTTATTCCCCACAACAGACTTCTGAAGTCAATACCATTATTATGTCCTGGTAACCGATGAAAAACTAAGGTGTGAAGGCTCCAATTCTGTGCCCAAGGTCATGCAACCAGGAAGCAGCACAGCCAGGATTCAAATGCCACCTCCTAACAATGCTTCTGGACTCGACTGGCTGATGCCCACTCTCGTGTAGTGATCGTGCCTATTCAATGAACACCTATCTATACCATCCACCGAGTGTCTGTGTGTGTGTGTGTGTGTGTGTGTGTGTGTGTGTATGTGTGTGAAGGGTTTGAGAGCAGGGCAGAGCTCTACAAGTAAACAAAAGCCCACGGAGAAGTGGCTTAACTAAGGGCAGAAGGTGGGGAGCATGGGTAGAACGGGGTCTCACAGATAGTTTTTAAACCTCAGACTTTCCAGTATCCATTGGGCCTTGGCCCACCGAGAGAGGGAGGGTGGTGGGAGGTGGGGGGGGCAAGTGAGGGGCAGAGAGCCAATGACAGGAGGCGACTTGTAATGTAAGTTCTTGAGCACAGCATCCACCACCACCTGCCAGGCGGGCTTGATTCTCTACCTGCCTTCCTCAACCCCTCCTGGCTGGACTCACTGATACTACTTTCCTGGCAGGTTCAGGCCTGCCCCAGTTCTGAAGGAATTCCCTCAACCAGGTCCACGGGGCAAGAGGTGAAGAAGTAAACAAGTCATGCTTTCAGCTGGGTGCTGTGGCACATGCCTGTAGTCCTAGCACTTTGGGAAGCCGAGGAGGGAGGACTGTTTGAGGTCAGGAGTTCAAGACTAGCCTAAACAACACAGTGGAGCATCATTTCTTTTTTTTTTTTTTTTAAGACCACTTTCACCTTCAAGGAGCTCCCAGTATGGGGGAAAGGAGACTTAACCAGGTAGAAATCTTGGAGCCACTTGATACCTGCTGCCCTCACCACCCACAGACCCCATCACCGCTTCACATGGGGTTTACCTCCTCATTTTCTCTCAATTTTCTACACTCTTCTTCGCTGCTATAGTCCAAGCTGCCACCTCTGCCAAACACTGTTACACTCCTTTGCACAGAAGGGCTGCCTCACTGTGTGGCAGAGAAGACAAGTGAGCATATGGTGAGGTGAGAAAACAGAGAAGGAAACAACCACATCTGAACAGAGAGGGTCAGAAAAGGCTTTACAGAGGAGACCAATCTGGGTTTCTGTAGGGTGAATAAGAATTTGCAAGTGGTGCCGGGTGTGGTGGCTCATGCCTGTAATCCCAGCACTTTGGGAGGTGGAGGCAAGAGGATTGCCTGAGTCCAGGGGTTCGAGACCAGCCTGGGCAATATGGTGAGACCTCGTCTCTACAATAAATAAAAAAATTAGCTGAGTGTGGAGGCACGCACCTGGAGTTCCAGCTATTTGGAAGGCTGAGGTGGAAGGATCCCCTAAGCCCAGCAGGTCGAGGCTGTAGTGGCCATGAGTATGCCACTGCACTCCAGCCTGGGCAACAGAGTGAGATACCAACTCAAAAGAAAAGAAAAGAATTTGCAGGTGGGAAGATGAAAAAAATATACATATACTATATAAAAAAATAGAGAGAGAGAGTTGATATCTCACTCTGAAGTGCAGTGACAAGATCATGGCTCACTGCAGCCTCAACATCTTGGGCTCAGGTGATCCTTCCGCCTTGTCCTCCCGAGTAACTGGATCTACAGTCATGTGCCATCATACCTAGCTAATTTTTGTATTTTTTTAGAGACAAGGTCTCAAATTCCTGGGTCAAGCAATCCTGGAAAAACATATTTGAGAGGGATGGATTTGCATGTAAAGTCTGGAAGGGCATCTTATGGTATCTAAAGAATGGCAATGAGGCCAGGTTCGGTGGCTTAGCCTGTAATACCAGCACTTTGGGAGGCCAAGGCGAGTGGATTGCCTGAACCCACGGATTTGAGACCAGTCTGGGCAACTTGGCGAGACCTCGTTTCTACAATAAATCAAAAATTAGCCAGGTGTGGTAGCACACCCCTGTAGTTCCGGCTACTTGGAAGGCCAAGGTGGAAGGATCACCGGAGTCCAGCAGGTCGACGCTGGGGTGGCCATGAGTGTGCCACTGCACTCCAGCCTGGGTGACAGAGTGAGATCCAACTCAAAAAAAAAGCATGGCAATAAATTGGGGGGATTTGAGGAGGGGGCTGCATCAGGGTCTGACTCTATTGATCAGGCTGGAGTGAGTACAGTAGCATATCATGGCTCACTGCAGCCTCCAAGTCCTGGGCTCAAGCAATTCTCCTGCATCACCCTCTGGAGTAGCTTGGACTATAGGCATGTGCCACTATACCTGGCTAATTTTTTAATTTTTTGTAGGCAAAGGTCTGACTATGTTCCCCAGGCTGGTCTCAAACTCCTGAGTTCAAGCAATCCTCCTTTCTCCAGGCTTGAGCCACCGCACCCAGCTAATTTAGGATTTAGAGTGGGGGTGAGGTGGCAGACCAAGTCTTTTCCCTGTAAACAATGGGGAGTCACTGAAAGTCAGGCCCTCCAAAAGTGACCATGATCATTGCTTTAAAATTTGTTCAGTCATTCCAGGTGGCAACTATAGGCTTGCTAAAATTCTGGTGTTTGTTTGCTTTTTGAGTTGGAATCTCTGTTGGGCAGGCTGGAGTACAATGGTATGATCACAGCTCACCACAGCCTCCACTTCCTGGGCTCAGGCAATCCTTCTACCTCAGTCTCCTGAGTAGCTGGGACTACAGGTATGTGCCACCATGCCAGGTTAATTTTTTAATTTTTATTTTATTTTTGTAGAGATGAGCTCTCACTATGTTGCCTAAGCTATGTATGATGAATTTGTCCATTTGGGCAACAGAGATGGTCCCAGGCCCCCTTTCAGATTCCTGAACTCTGTCCTTTTTTGCTGATGTCCCTTGTTATCAGCCCTGCTGCAAAACTGTAAATAGAATGACAGGTCCTGTTTCCCTTTCAGAAGGGTTGCTCTGGGTGCTGGGGAGAGGCCGGCGCACTGGTCCAGGGGCTCAAGTAATGGCTAGGGAAAAGCTGGGGGCGGGGCGTGTAAATGTTGGGGGCCAGAGGACAGAAGGGATGGATGTTTCTAGCTTCAACTGGTACAATCAGCAGAGAAAGGCCCGGCCCAACTCCCCACACCCAGCAAGTATTTCCATCTCTCAGATCGCTAGAGGAGGGAATACTAATCTGATTGGTCAGATTCCAGGACAACGGTTAGGCCAAATTTACTCGTGAGTGGGGTCACTGAGCGTGCAAAAAAAAAGACACACAAGAACGTGGCCCTCTCTTCCTTCCACCCACACCTAAGAACACTCACCTCTGCTTCTCTTTCTAGTCAGCTACCGAACAGAAGGAGGAAGCATCCCCCAAACAAAGGAGGGTTTAGGGAGAGGGAGAGGCCCTGTTAGGCCCACAGGGCAGGCCTTGGGCTCCCTCTCAGTCTTATCCTAGAGCCCTGGGTGAGCCCTGGGCACTGGCAGGCCCAGCAGAATGGAAAAACAAAGCGCAGCTTGTCTCCTGTTGCTATGGCCTGTGGCGTCTGTGTCCCTCGGGAATCCCACGGGAAGCGTGGGGAGTGGCAGGGCGGGGTTGCCCGTAATGGCTCCCATCTTAATATCCTCAAAACGCCAGGCTTTATTTCTAACAGCTGAATCAAAAGGGAGAAAAAGGCTGGGGGAGGGGGGAGTGGAGGGAGGGTATCGCAGAGTAGGAGCCGAAGAGAGGGTGGAGACTCCAAGGTCAGAAACTGGCTCTGGGGAGTCGAGATCAGGGGCCCCTCCCTGTGAGTCAGTGAGGGCGGGGTGCGGCGCCGGGAAGGGCCAGGTTTCAGTTTGAAGAGGGCATGGGGAGGGAAGGAGGCCCAGCCCAATAGCTGTGGGATCCAGGGGTTGCAATCCTAGCCCGCCCGGCTCTTACCAGCTGTGTCTCCCGGGGCATGTCCCACGACGCCTCTGAGCCCCGTTTCCTCCGCATAAACTGGGGATAGAAACACCTCACTGCCAGGTTGTCATGAAGAGTAATTAGATGTGGTCACGTCTGTGGCAGTGCTTAATAAACCATAAATCTCTGCACAGAATTAAGAGGTGTCATCCTTTTTATTATTCCCTTGGGAATGGAAAGCAGGGTGCCTTTGATACGCATTTGTCAATTTTCGGCTGCACCCAGTCTCCCTTCCAGCTTCAGAAAATGTCAGCTGTCTGGAGCAGATATCACCAGTTACAAGGAAAAAAAAGAAAGAAAATGCCATCCATACTCCTCCCAAGCACCCTCTTTGTTTCTTGACACTCCCTTAACCCTTTGGTCTCTCCCTCTCCACTGGCCTCTTCCTTTTGTTCTCCTAGGTATCATCCTCCTCAGTATTAAAATAAGAACCATGCCCCCCAAATCTTTGCCTGATCCCCCTTCCCCTTCTAGCTACTACCATATTTCCTCCTTCTTCCAGTCTTATATTGTTAAAGGATTTTGCAGTTGATAAAGTTTTTTTTCTGGCCAGGCATGGTGGCTCCCACTTAATCCCAGCACTTTGGGAGACCTAGGTGGGAAGATTGCTTGAGCCCAGGAGTTCAAGATCAGCCTGGGCAACATAGGAAGACCTTGTCTCGACACAAAATTTGGTGGGTGTGGTGGTACACACACACCTGTAGTCCCAGCTACTCAGGAGCCTGAAGTGGAAGGATTGCCTGAGTCCAAGAGGTCAAGGCTGCAGCAAGCCATGTCATGCCACTGCACAGCAGCCTGGGTGACAGAGTGAGACCACAAAGAAAAAAATGTTTTGTTTTGTTTTGTTTGAGTCGGAGTCTCACTCTATCACTCAGGCTGGAGTACAGTGGCACACTCAAGGTCACCGCAGCCTCAACCTGCTGGGCTCAGGTTCTTGGGCCTCAGCCTTACAAGTAGCTGGAACTACAGGTGCGCGCCACCACCCTGACTGATTTTTTTTTTTTTTATTGTAGAGATGAAGTCTTGCCATGTTGCCCAGACTGGTCTCGAACCTGTGGGCTCAGGCAATCCTTTCACCTCTGCCTCCCAAAGTTCTGGAATTACAGGCGTGAGCCACTGCGCCCAACCAAAAAGAGTTTTTTTTTTTATCAGCTATTTATTTTGTCATATAGTGAATGTCAGAGGAGATCAGGTGTGTTCTAGGTGGTATGACAAATGTTATAATGAAACTTTGAGGTTGGCCGGGCTCGGTGGCTCAGCCTGTAATCCTGTGCTTTGGGAGGCCGAGGTGAGTGGATTGCTTGAGCCCGTGTGTTCGAGACCCGCCTGGGCAATTTGGTGAGACTTCATCTCTACAATAAAATAAAAAAATTAGCCAGGCGGAGTAGCGCGTGCCTGTAGTTCCAGCTACTTGGAAGGCTGAGGTAGAAGGATCACTGGAGCCCAGCAGGTGGAGGCTGTGGTGGCCAGGAGTGGCCACTGCACTCCAGTCTGGGCCAACAGAGTGAGACTCCAACTCAAAAAAAAGAAACTTTGAGGTTAATGGTATTCACCCATTTCATAGATGAGAAATGTGTCAGACTAGAATTCAGCAGAAGTTTAATGTTCTTTCTTTTTATATTTTCTTTTAATTTTTTTTCCCTTTTTTTTTAAGTTTAAAAAATTTTTTTGGAAAGTCTCGCTATGTTGCCCAGGTTGATTTAAACTCCTGGACTCAAACCCCTCCACCTCAGCCTCTAGAGTAGCTGGGATTACAGACACAGACACTGTGCTCCCCATGTTCCTCACTGCCTCCTTTCTATGCTAAACTTTTTAATGAATGGTCTGGATCTCCCTTTTGCATTTCCCTGCATCTATTTTCTCTGAAGTCCATATAGTCCATTCATTTCTTCCACCACCATACTCTCCTCAAGGTCACCAAGGTCACTAGCTCCAGCCCAGCTAGCCCCCTCCGGGGGCCACTCATAGATCTTATTCCTGCTAATGCTTCACTGGCTTGCATTGGATTCTACCCACTGCCTTCTCTTTCTTCAAATTCTCTTTCCTTGACTTGAACCAGGACTTGAAGTCTCCAATGGAAAAGAAGGAGATTGGACATGGGGGTTCCTTTTGTGGTTCCTGTACCTTGGTTATATAATGTTAACACAGGTGAGTCGTGGGACCCTCACTTTGGAATGTTGCTTCTGTGCTGTGCTCTGAGTTGTGACAGGACTTCAAAAGCACATTCCACCACCACTACCAGCCCAGTTGCCAAGGGCTTTCCCCAAAAGAACAGTTTACCTTGGTTTTGATCAACTTGGCAGGAGTTGGGTTTTTTATTTGATGGCAAGTAGGATTGGAGGTGTCATATCTTGTAACTTGGCCAGGCACAGGAAGGTTAATGCCAGCAGTCTGGGACAGAGCAAAAGGGGTCACCACCACTTGGAGCTAGACTCTCCCAAGGGGAGTGGACAGGTTCAAGGGAGACGAATCCAGCTATAGGGGATAGGGTGAGGGTAATATGTAGTCCTACATTGTTGAATACGGCAGCCATTAGTTATATCAGATTATTTAAATTTAAATTTAAATGTGGCCAGCTGCAGTGGTTCCTGCTTGTAATGCCAGCACTTTGGGAGGCCAAGTGGGAGAATTGTTTGAGCCCAGAAGATCAAGACCAGCCTGGGCAACATAGCAAGACCTCATCTTTACAAAAAATTTTTTAAAAATTAGCTGGGCATGGTGATGTGTGTCTGTAGTCCTAGCTACTCAGGATGCTGAGCAAGGAGGATCATCTGAGCCCAGGAGTTCGAGGTTGCAGTAGCTGTGAGTGTGCCATTGCACTCCAACCTGGGTAACAAAGTGAGACACTGACAAAAAAAAAAATGAGATCACATTAAATAGTTTCTCAGTCTCACTAGCCACCTTTCTTTTTTTTCTTTTGAGTTGGAGTCTCACTCTGTTGCTCAGACTGGAGTGCAGTGGCACACTCACCGCCACCCCAGCGCTGACCTACTGGGCTCTGGCGATCCTTCCACCTCAGCCTTTCAAGTAACCGGAACTACAGGCGGGTGATACCGTGCCCGGCTAATTTTTTTTTTTTTAAATTTATTGTAGAGATGAAGTCTTGCCAAGTCGCCCCGGTTGGTCTCAAACCTGCGGGCTCAGGCAATCCACCCACCTTGGCCTCCCAAAGTGCTGGGATTATAGGCTGAGTCACCGAGCCCGGCCACCAGCCACCTTTCAGTGCTCAAGAGTCACATGTGGATAGAGCAGATGTAAAATGTTTCCATCAGTACAGAAAGTTCTATTGGACAGAACTGATTATAGTCCATCAAATGTGGAAGAACAAAAGGTAAGCAGTTGACTAAGAGAGAGCAAGGGACAGGCAAGCTCACCAGGGATGTCCAGGAAGAGGGAGCTTAGCACGGGATCCAAGGGTGAGTAGCAACAGAGATGGAGACAGAGAGGCAGCAGGGTGCACAGGCATGGCAACAAATTTCCCCTTTCCACTCTCTGTGTGCACCCTCAGTATGGACATTAGGGCTATCTTATCAGAGCCAAATGTGTTTCCCTAAGCCATGATGTAGTTTCTGGGAAAGAAATGGGTCCTCAGAGGGGACACCCATGCTGAAGCTGCCATTAGGTAAGGAGAGGATTTGCTTCTCTCTTGATATTGGTCCCTTAGGCCTAGACAGAGGGCTAGCTAGTAAATGTTTGAAGTGGCGAGCTAGGGTCGATGTTGAGGAAGAAGTCAGAAATACCATCTGGAGCAAAGGGAAAGGATAAGCTAAGAATGTACATTTGGGACTCAGTTATCGTCACCAAAGCGTCCTTTTGTCATTGCCACTTCTGGATCTAAGAGCTCTGATGACTTATTAACCGTCCAGTTATTCTGCGCAATTCAATGATGAGCATTTCTTTGCTACTTATTTGCCTGGAGATGAGTTCTTTAAAGAATGAACAAAGTGAGTGCCTATTCAAAATAATGGTTATTTCCTGTGCTCAAGAAAGAGAACAAGAGGAAGGAAAGATCTGGGATCTGGAAAACTTTTATTCTAATCCTGATCTTCTCCTTAAGTTCTAAATTCCAGGAGGAAGGTTTAACTTCAGGCATGGCTGGATCCAGGTAATCAAAATCAAATGGTCATCAGAAATCTGTGTCTCTTCATCTCTTGACTCTGCCTCTCTTTGTGTTGGTGTCGTCCTCAGGTTTTCTCCATGATGTCAAAGTGGACCCATAGCAAGCAGTTTCAGGCTCATAAGTCATATTGGAAAGAAATTGCCTATTCCCAATAATTTCAGCCCAAGTTTCAGGGCTGACTTTCATTGGCCTGGCAAGGGTTATTGTCCATTTCTGAACCAGTGACAGGTCTTTGGGAAATGCAATTCTCTGATTGGCCAGGCCTGATCACATTCTCACACCTGCAGCATGGAGTGGGGTCAGCTGCACCACTAGGCTTTTAGTGGAGAGTGAAATGGCTCTGCCAAGTCACACAAGCTCTGTAATCAAAAGGAAAAAAATGAATGCTAGCCTGGCCACAGTTGCCCACTATGTGGTCTTTAATTAATGCTAGTTGTTGTTGTTGTGGCTCAATAGAAGAAAGGTTATTAAACACTTGGGACAGTAGGGCTGGCTTTGTGGCACATAGTAAGTTCTCAATAAATGTTTATGAAAAGAATACATTTACAAGGGAATAAACAGGAACGTACATTAAGGTATCATCTTGCTCTATGAGGAAAAAATGAGGGCTCAATTTTGTTGAGTCTAGGAAATAAGCCAGGAAACAAAGGATACAAATAAATGGCACATTTCTGAGTAGAATTTCCTTAGAGACAGGGCTAAGGGCTGTTTAATTAACATGTAAAACTATTCTGGAGGGAGGGAATACATAAGGAACTCTCCAAGGTTTTTTGATGACACAAAACTCCTGGGGAATGATAAGAAGGATAATGGTAAGTTCTCATGAAGGAAGTGACAGCTGAACTTCTAATGAGAAGGCAAGAAGGTGATTCTGGAGATCAAATTCCAAAAGATGCCTATGATATTAAGGAAGTCAAATGACTGTTTACGATGAAGGAAAAGACCTAGATGTTAGTGTAAACTGTTTGCTGAGACTTTCAGCCCAGGATGGCTCCAGACAGGATGCTATAAGAGAATATCATGAGCTGGGTGGCTTAGAAACAACAGAAATGTATTTCCGATAATTGTGTAGATTGAGAAGTCCAAGACCAAAGTGCTGACAGATTCAGTGTCTGGTGAGGACACAGACGGCACCTTCTCACTGTGTCCTCCTACAGTAGAGGCAGCAAGGAAGTCTCTGGGGTCTCTCTCTCTCTCTCTCTCTCTTTTGTCAAGACTAGTCAAGTGTAGTAGTGAGAATAGGGGAAAGAGTAGCACAAGGAGTTCGATCTAGAACTGACTGTGAACAGTTATCGAGATGACAGTTACATTACAGTATGATACATTAACATACATACATAAAACTATTCAGTTTCCTCCTTCATTACCTTCAGACCAGCCTCTGGGGTCTCTCTCTCTCTCTCAGTCTCACTCTGTCATCCAGGTTGGAGTGCAGGTATGGATCATGGCTCACCAAAGCTTTGACCTCCTGGGTTCAGATGATCCTTCCACCTCAGTCTCCCAAGTAGCTGTGGCTACAGGAGTGTGCCACCATGCCCAGATAATTTTTTTCTTTTCTTTTTTTGAGTTGGAGTCTCACTCTGTCACCCAGGCTGGAGTGCAGTGGCATACTCACGACCTGCTGGGTTCAGGCAGTCATTCCACCTCAGCCTTCCAAGTAGCTGGAACTATAGGCATGCGCTACCACGCCTGGCTAATATTTTGATCTATTGCGGAGATGAGGTCTTACCAAGTTTCCCGGACTGGTCTTGAACCCCTGAACTCAGGCAATCCTCTCACCTTGGCCTCCCAAAGTGCTGGGATTTCAGGCATGAGCCACCACGCCCAGCCCAGATAATTTTTAAATTTTTTGTAAGCATAGGTCTCACTATGTTGCCCCAGGTTGGTCTCAAACTCCTGGGTCAAGCAGTCCTCCCGTCTTAGCTTTCCAAAGTGCTGGGATTACAGGCATGAGCCACCATGCCCAGCCCTAAGAGTCTTTTTTTATAAGGGTACCTAATCCCATTCATGGCTCTGCCCTTGTGATCTAACCACCTTCCAAAGGCCCCACCTCGTAATCTTAGGGGGTTAAGATTTCAACATGTGAACTTTCGGAGGACACAATCATTCAGCACAGCACTGGGGATTCTGGATAATAGTTTCAGGACCAAACAGCATATAAAAGAGTGATGCTTCGATAAACAGAAAATATGTGTAGCTCTGGTCCATTCATATGTGACATAAAAGAGGTCCAAGAAAGGGGAATTAACATCTTTGAGGGGCAAGTGGGAATTTTAGGTCCAAAAGGCACAGGTTAAGAAAGAGTAAGAACTGAATTCCATAATTTTGTGAACAAAATGCAAACTTGCTCATCAAATGTTGAAATTCTAAAGCTAAAACTTGAGTGACATGAAACTTAGTCAAAAGAGTGCCTGAGCCTTGGTTTTTCCTGTGTGACGGATAGAATCGTACTTCAATCACTGTTGTGATGAGGATGGAGTGAGATCCATTAGGTGACAGTGCCTGACCGGACAGAGGAGGAGCAGCCTGGAGTCTCCTTGTGATTCACGATGACATGGTATCATCATTAGCACCTGGGACCCGGAGTCAGGAAGGATGAGTGCGAGGGGCTCCACTCCAGTCTTCACGATCCCCCTCTCTGAATGACAGACACAATTCCTACCCCACAGAGCTGTTATGAAGATAAGATCCTACATTCATTCAACAAGCATTTATGGACCACCTACTACTTACTAGACAGCAGGCAGGTACTAGGTGGGGATACAATGACGAATGAGAAAAATTCCCATCCTCAAGCAGTGTAGAGTCTAGTGGGGAGAATGATCATGGATAATCACAAGTCTGAATGATGCTTACTAGAAGACGCGTGGCACTATGAGAGTTCCAGAGGAGATCCTGTGAGCAGAGGGCTTTGAAAACTGTAATACACCAAACTAGTATTATTTACTGCTACACTTGTATTAGTTTCCTATTGCTGCTGGAATACATTATCATAAATCTGGTGACTTAAAACAACACAAATGTATTATCTTACTATTCTGAAGGTCAGAAGTCCGAGATACGTTTTTTTTTTTTTTTTTTTTTTTTTTTGAGTCAGGGTCTCACTCTGTCCCTCAGGCTGGAGTGTAGAGACTTGATTGCAGCTTACTGCAGCTTCCACCTCCTGGGCTCAGGCAATCCTTCTGCCTCAGCCTCCCAAGTAGCTGGGACTACACCTAGCTAATTTTAAAAAAAGGGGTTTTTTTTTTTTTGGTAGAGACAAGGTCTTGCTATGTCGCCCAGGCTTCTGTCGAACTCCTGGGCTCTTGCCTCACCTCCCAAAGTGCTGGGATTACAGGCATGAGCCACCATGCTCAGCCCTGAGATAGGTCTTATAGGCTAAAATCAAAGGCGGCATTCCTTCGGGAATGTTTAGGGTACATTTGTTCCTTATCTTTTCCAACCTCTAGCAGCTGCCCGCATTCCTTGGCTTTTGGACCTGTTATTCTAACTTTTGCTGTCATGACACCTTCTCTGATTCTGACCCTCCTGTCCTTTCTTAGAAGGACCCCTGGTGCAGTGGCTCACACCTACAATCCTAGCACTTTGGGAGGCAGAGGTGAGAAGATTGCCTGAGTCCAGGGATTCAACACCAGCCTGGGCAACTTGACAAGACCTCGTCTCTACAATTAAAAAAATTTTTTTAATTAAAAAAAATTAGCCAGGCGTGGTGGTGCACGCCTATGGTTTCAGCTACTTGGAAGGCTGAGGCAGAAGAATCACCTGAGCCCAGCAGGTCGAGGCTGCTACCGTACTCCAGTCTGGGTGATAGAGTGAGACTCCGACTCAAAAAAAAGAAGAAAAAGGACCCCTGTGATTGCGTTGGGTTAAAACAGGATAATCTCCCCACCTCAGACTCCTTAATCATATTTATTAAGTACCTTCTGCCACATAAAGTGACATATTCTCAGGTTCTAACAATTGGGATGTGGACATTTTTGGGTGGCCATTATTCAGGATATATCACAGGAAATGGACTCTCCTTAGAAACCAGTAAGTAGAATTGGGCTACCTTTGAACATCTCCTTACCAATGGTATGCTGTTAAATCTAGTTGGGGGATGGTGGTGGGGCAAGGAGCAGAGTGGGTATCTGAAGACTGATTGCAGATGGTCCTCAATGACCTGTCAGATGGGACACCCCCATAGGATCACAAAGGAAACACTAGGCAACGCGTGAGGGTGGCTGCTGCCAGTCAGGAGTTGGGATTGCAGGCAATGATATTACTTCCCTAAGACCCAAATTCCACTTGAGTGGGAAAATAGAATACTTGGAAGGACTGGAGTGTGGATTAATGACAATATCATCCTTGAAATCGCCGAAGACAGTGCCCCAACCTCAGTAAGTGTCTATTTTAGAAAGCCCCCTAAATGCATCCCTTCCTTTTTCTGTCTTTTTTGTTGTGGACACTGCTCTCCAGGCCTCTCAGACACCTTCACTTGCTTGCCAATTATGCACTTACTCTGTCTGGCAGTAGAGGTAGTGGTTAGCAGCAGCAGCTTTGGAGCCTGGTAGAAGACCATGGGATCTAGAGCTAGTCTCTTAAGCTCTCTAAGCTTCAGTTTCCTCCTCTGTACAATGGGGATAAGAATGTTTATCGAACCAGGCTGTTGTGGGGATTAAGTGAGATGATGAATGGAAAGGGCTTAGCACGGTGTCTGGCACAAGATAAAGGGCCCGATAAATAGAAAAAGAGTAGTGTTATTTTTCCCAAGAGGCCTGACCTCCTTCCAGCTTCACCTTCTTCTACATTCTTTATTTAGCAGCACAGACCAACCCCATTTTTTCTGAAGCAGACCTTGAAGCTATGTATTCGAAGAGGCATTGGTTGGAAACAATCCCCTCTGTCCTCCAATAGTCTCAATGTGTCCTATACTATTCATTCTTGGGGCCTCAGTTCTACTGTGCTTCCCAGTAATTTATGCAACATTTACTAGCCTTCTCAGTTACAGTTACTTTCTGCAGGCCTGTGTCTCAATATTGGACTCTAGTTCCTTGAGAAAAGTGTTTTACAGCACAGCACGTTGGAAAAGTACTTCTCCTCCTGCCTGGCCTCGATTTCCTTATTTGGACTGAGTCCATCGAACTGGAACGGCTAAAAGAGCCCTTCCGGTTCTGAGACCTTAAATTGACAGAACTTTAAGTACCAAGAACCTTGTAGATTACTTAGTCCACCCCTCTCCTTTGCCAGGAGGGGAAACTGAGTGCTATTTTTCCAGAAGGGGAAAGAAACAGCGCTCTTCTCTGGTCTCCGGGGCAAGACTTCCCAGAGGGCACGCAGCGCTGTTTTCCCAGCCGGGCGAGGGGGCACTCGGCGTCTCCAGGGTTCTGGGCGCCGGAAACACGTGTGTGCTCACCTACGTGTACACACGTGAGCACACCTACAGCAGCAGGGGG
>NW_007259503.1:724820-728881 GCF_000164805.1 Carlito syrichta
CGCCAAGGCCACCCTCTACTGCCGCGTCTTCCTACTCGACGGGACCGAAGTGAGCGTGGACCTGCCGGTGAGTGACGGGACCCTTCGGGGGCATTGGCACCCCGCGCCTCCTGGGGCAGCTCTCCCTCCCCCGGACCTTCCCCCGGGCGCTCTCCGTTGCACCTCCCCGGGGATCCCCTCCCCCATCTCCTCCGAGTACTCTTTAACCCTGTTCTTTCTCCGGCCACCCCGTCCCCGTCTCTTCCGTGGCCCCACCTTTGGCCTGCGCCCCCTTCACGGCACATAAGGCCGCAGCGTTGTGCCTTCTTTGGCGCCCACCTAGTCCTTTGGCCCTCACCCCCCGCCAGTGCACACAGCCCCCACGGCCCAAGTCCCCGTCCCCCGGCGCGAGTGGCCGGCGTTCCCTTTCAGTCTCCTCGTTTCCAGCGGGATCTTCCTGATGCTGGGTTATTGGGTAGAAAATCTCAAAGCAATGTGGTGGTGTCCCGGGCCGTCCAGTTTGCTCCCCCCCCACCCCCAAACTCGCCATCAGGCCTTGGTGAACCGCAGAGAGGAGAGCTCTTCACCTGCTGCCCGGCGGGTGCCCCAAGTTTGGGAGGAGGTTATGGGACCATTTCTGTTCTCTGCCAGTCTCCTCTGGGTACTTGCCACTCCCATCCTAAAGAGCCCCTCTGGCCTGCAGCCTCGCAAGGGATACGACGACTTGGAAGGTAACTCTAGAATCGGCCCTCTTGGACCTGGTCAACTTTGCGCCGGCAGAGCCCTTGCTGGGTGCTGGGAGTCGATTTCGGGTTGCCCGCGGGGCCTGGCGCGCCGGACTTTATCCTCTGGGCAACGTGCGTGGGGTCGGCGGGGCACCCCAGGGCGGCGGCACCGGGCCTGCGTCCGGGCCACCCGCCCACAGGTGGTTGCACCTCCGCCCTGCTCCAGCCAAGAGCTAGGCCGGTGCTGCTGTCCCCTGCAGGGAGTCCTGCTACCAATGAGTCTTCCTGGCCGAAGGGACCAGATCAGATCAAATCAAACCCACACATTAACCAGGCGCCCACTGTGCACCCGGCGCTGCGGCAGACGGTGCCTTTGGGAATCTTTGGGTGTGACTGAGGACACAGCTGCAGTTGAGCTTTTAGATGAATGTTACAGATCATTCCGAGGACTCCAAGGGAAGAAATAACATACCCGGACTTTCAAAGAAAACTAGGCCTTCCCGGATGGGATAAATTCTTTGGACTTCATGAGAGAACCAGGTGCATGTAAAGGATCTCAGATGGGAAAATCAGAACCTGCCTGGCCTGGAGTTTAACGCTCCTCTGTGTAGGTTTAATTTTCAGACAGTTTCAATTTATGGCAGTTTTATTTTTGTGGTTCCTTTTGCTCTCCATAGGTTACAATTTTGTTATGAAAATACCCTTTTGGGGCCTTTTTATTTATGGAAAAGGAGTCAACATTACGGTGCTTAGAGCTGTTGTCTTTAAAATAGCATTAAAATGTTACTGCTCCCAAAGAATAAGGCTCTCCAGCTCTTATTCAGCTGGGAGAGTAGGCCTGAAGAGCCAGGAGGAGGAGAGGGAAGCAGACTGCCTCTGGAGTGGGCAGCTTTTGTTTGGAGAGGATGTGGCGTAGTTTGCATCTCAGATCTG
The DNA here is from genome assembly GCF_000164805.1 of Carlito syrichta. Lineage (NCBI taxonomy): Eukaryota > Metazoa > Chordata > Mammalia > Primates > Tarsiidae > Carlito > Carlito syrichta. The sequence continues at coordinate 726,458 of NW_007259503.1, forward strand.
GGAAAGAAATGCTATCCTTGGGAACTTTGACAGTGCTCCTTTGCCAGTGGTTTTCTCGTCTGTTCTCCGGAGATGATTTGTTTATAAAATGTATTGCTTCTGTCAGCTTCATGCAGCAGACTTAAGTAGTGTGTGTGGTGAGTAGACCCAAACAGGTACACAAATGAACAGGTTGGGACCCGGAGGCTGACTTATGGGGGGGAGGGGAATGACACGACAACACAGCCTTCATGGAGCGTGAGGGAAGAGAACATTTGCATCCTAAAATGTTTCTTTACTTTATAAAAGGCTACCTGACAAAAGGATTTACGCATCCCAGGTTTTCTTAGGATGGCAGATTTCTAGATGGCTTTAAGACGTGATTTAGTTAAGTCCAAATTTTATTTATTCACTCACACATGTATATATGCACCATATCCAAAGGCAGATAAAAAGCAAATGCTGGCTGTGTCATGTGAGCTCTCAGGGAGGAAAGATGAAGAAAAATCACCATTGGGCGCGGCTCATCGATTTAAAGATTCATTAGATATTAGAACTGCATCGCACAGACTCCTCCACTAATCTCCCCAGATTGGAGTGTGTGCTCCTGTAATTAATTCTAAGTTACAAGGTTAGTGCCAGGCGGCCAGCTCCCCAATGAATTTGTAGCATTTGTGCTGGTCCCCAGACCCACTTCACTGGACTCACTTTCCATGAAGTCCTTCTTGGCATTTGGCTCCACTTGTCATTTATTCTCTTCTCTGTTCCTGGATTTTTACCACTTCCTGGGTTCTGGTGTTGCTTGCCGCTTGTGCAAGATAGGATTTACCTTTGGCCGCCATACCCCTAAGCTGCCTTCCCGGTCACTATTCACTTCCACAGGCATCCAGGGACATTGCCAGGACATTGGTTCCTTTGTAATTAAAACTCTCTGGTGGTGTGAGTCTCAAGAGTTCCTTTGCTCAGCCTCCTAAAGTGGTTGTGTGCTGTCATAAACCTTTTTATTAGCCCTAACCAGGACACTTGTGTTCTGAAGTTGCCTGCAACACAGTAACACCCTCAGTATGACTGTACTGTGGCACTTGGGTCTAGTCCACAGTTACTGGACCTCTCCAGGGTGCAAATCACTGTGCTGGGGACACAAAGGCAGTTGAGCTATGGCCTGGAGGCTCTTGGGAAATGCAGATGGAAACACGTTTTTTAATTCTGAGTGATGCTAACTGATGTGACAGTCACACCCAGACATGGTGCTGGGGATAGATGGAATGGGGGAATCAGGAGGACTTCTTGGAGACTTTGACACTTGAGATTATAGGATCTCAAATTCAGTGTCTGTTGGCAAAGCCATAGCTCAGTTATTATACATAATAAAGGGAGAAGCAACTGTCATTGTCTCTTCCGACAGGGCCTGAAGCCCTCTTCTCTGGTGGTAGGTTGAGTCACCTAGTGCTCCTGGGTGTTCTTAACCTTTGCTATGGACAGTCAGTGGTTTCTCAATCTTTGGTAAAATATGGATTAAAAAAATGCTTTGGTTTAAGCATCCATCTATAGCATACAGCCTACAGTGGGCTTGCTGTACAGACCCAGCTTCCAGGTGAGTCCTTTGCTTGTCCTGCCAATCACCTGAGTGCCACCCTAGGCCACTCCTCTGCAGAAACTCTGGCCCTGCCTTGGACAGCACCTACCCCTCTGTAGCCTAGTGCTGCTCAGCCCAGCCCTCAGGTGTGGTCTGGTCAGAACAGGGCAGGACTCCCGCCCTCTGCCTGCCCCAGACACTATCCTTCTATTAATGCAGCTGAAGATCCCATTAGTGTGCTTGGCAGCGGCACCCACTGTTGACTCATATTAGCTCTCTGTTGACTAAATCCCTGGCATTGCTTTTGCTCGTGTGGCTGTGGCTCAGCCCCGCCTCCCATTGCCCTGTGTGCAGTCTCCCCACAGCTCTGTGTAGAAAGCTGTTAGGATGTGTGGCAGGCTGGCTAACTCACCCGCCATGCCTTGGAGTGGACGGCTCACGGGCCAGTGTTGCATTTGGTGCTATTGCTTTCCCTGTATGAGGAACTCGACATTGACTTGTGATCTAGTGCAGCCATGGCAGGTTTCAAAGTTCGAAGATCTACCTTTGTTGCACCTTAAGCCTGGCTATGCAGACTGGCCAACTTCAGCTTTCTGAGCATCTACTTCCTGATCTTTAAGATGGGCTTGTTGAGAGGATTCAGTGAGGGGAATGCTTTAATATGCCTCCATGAACAACAGGGTGCTGAAAGGTTGCTAGTAGCTGATAATCTTTTTTTTTTTTGAGTTGGAGTCTCACTCTGTCACCCAGACTGGAGTGCAGTGGCCGCTCCCGGTCACCGCAGCCTCGACCTGCTGGGCTCTGGCAATCCTTCCGCCTCAGCCTTCCAAGTAGCTGGAATTACAGGTGTGCGCTATCACGCCCGGCTA
>NW_007259503.1:729321-744618 GCF_000164805.1 Carlito syrichta
TGGGCGACAGAGTGAGACTCCAACTCAAAAAAAAAAAAAAAAAAGCCATACCAGGCAGGTTCATTATTGGTTGGCTCTTCTTTGGTGGAAATTGAATGTTGGATGTAGTATGAGAGGTGCTTTTTTTAAATGTTTCACTTTGAATGAGAAAAGAACCCCCCCCAACCAACAAAGCAAAACAAAACCCCCAAAACAGAAGAATGCAGGTTCTTAGAATTTTAGGACTGAAACTTCTGATCTGGCAAAACATGTGACACAACATAAAGGTCACATGCCTTATTTTGGAGTTGAAAAGGACCCTGGACAGCACCTATCTCGCTCATTGTATAGATGGGAAACTGAGGTCTGTGGATATGAAGTGACTTCCCTTGAGTCGCTCAGTGAAAGTTGGAACAGGCTGGAGTGCAGTGGTATACTCATGGCCACCGCAGCCTCTACCTGCTGAGTTTAGACTATCCTTCCGCCTTAGCCTTAGCCTTCCAAGTAGCTGGAACTACAGACACATACCACCACGCCTGGCTAGTTTTTGTGTTTTATTGTAGAGACAAAGTCTCACCAAGTTGCCCAGGCTAGTCTCGAACCCCTGAGCTCAGGCAGTCCTCTCACCTCGGCCTCCCAAAGTGCTGGGATTACAGGCTGAGCCACTGTGCCCAGCCTGCCCAGCTTTTGAAGGTGTAGAGCATAAGGTCAGCAGTTGGAGGGAGGACTGACCCCTTGACCTAACACAGGATCATAGAAGGGGGTGGGGTATGTTCCTGCCTGTTGGAAATAGGACAAATTTTTCTAAACAGTGGAAACTCAAATGATCTCTAACTTTAGTGTACACAAAATTCATCTGGGATTTTTTTTTTCCTCCAATTAAAATCCCCAGAGCCCACCTCCAGAATTTCTGATTGAGCAGTTCAGGAAACTGGATCTTTAACAAGTAGTCCAGGTGATTCTGACATTCCCTCTGAAAAAACGCTGGCTCTAGAGCTGTGAGAATTGAGACAGCTCCACCATGCCTTAAAACCTGCTGTGGGCAATTAGTAGAGGTAGACGGTGTGGCAGTCTTGGAGATAGGGGTTGATTTGTGATTTAGGGGGTCTATTTTTGCCAAAGTGGAGTGGAGGCTGGCTGGGAGGAGGGACTGGAGACCAGAGGGCGGGTGGCAGAGCAGTTCACAGGTGGAGTCAAGTAAGTGTGGGAGGGAGGAGGAAGGGAAGGCTTGGAGGGCAGGGCTGTCTTCACCTTTGGTTGGGAAGAAATGAGGACACTAGGAGGTCTGAGAAGGCGACTTCTCATTTCTGCTCTCTCCCAAGACTCTGGCTGCCATGGGCTTCCTGCCTTATTACAAGGTCTGAGTTGCTTGCATTTTCTGCCCCTGCAGGGCAGGTGTTGGCTAAAGGTGGCCCTCTAGTGTTTACCCTGTCTCACCCCCTCTAGACCATGAACAAGACCATGGGGAGTCTTGGATTATCTAGTGGGTCACGAGTTTGTGTTATTTTGGGGCATAGCCTTTCTTGGTTTTATTTTTTATTTTTTTATTTTTTATTTTTTTTGAGTTGGAGTCTCACTCTGTCGCCCAGACTGGAGTGCAGTGGCCGCTCCCGGCCACCGCAGCCTTGACCTGCTGGGCTCCGGCGATCCTTCCGCCTCAGCCTTCCGAGTAGCTGGAACTACAGGCGCGCGTTACCACGCCCGGCTGATTTTTTGATTTATTGTAGAGATGAGGTCTCACCAAGTTGCCCAGGCGGGTCTCGAACCTGTGGGCTCAGGCAATCCACCCACCTCAGCCTCCCAAAGGCGCGGGATCACAGGCTGAGCCACCGAGCCCGGCTCTTTCTTGGTTTTAAAAGGAGGATTGAAGTGAGGAACAGGAGAGGCAGATGATAGATATCCTTACAAAGGGCGTATGATGGTACAGGCAAGAGCTCTCATTCTGGTTCCACATTTGCTGAATTGTCAGTGTTAATTAGGGATGGGGGTGTTGGTCTGTGGGTGATGGTAGGGTCTGCCCAGCCTCTCCAGTGCCAGTAACATGACCCTACACTGGTACAGGGCTCTGAACAAATATTAACTTGCTAAGCACTTTCACGTGCATAATCTCATTGAATTCTGTCCCTAGTACACTGCAGTGGATGAAGGCACAGGTCTGTTTAGTTTTGAAATAGCAGAAGGTTGGTGGGGTGGGGCCTTCCCTTAAATTCTTGCGTGGGGACTTAGAAAAAATCCAGCCCAGCAACCACAGAAATCCTCCGCCTACCATTTGTCCTCAAAACACGTGTTCTATCCCTGCCCACTGCCTGACTCCCTCTGGCCGGCTGAGGGTGGGCTTCTCCCACTGCCCCTCTCTCCCTACCCAGGGCTTTTCTTCCACAGGAAACTGCACTCCCGTTTCTACCTCTACCCAAGGCTGCCTGCGGTTGGTTTTTCCAGGTTGGCATGTTCTTCCCTCTCCCTGCTTTCATTTCATGTTTAGAACATGTTCATGGCTGATTGATTAGAAAATACAGAGAAGCAAGAGAAGCTAAAACTGCATCTACAGTTTCATCAGAGATAACCTGTGTTAGAATTGGGGCATGCATCCGTCTGCACTTTTTTCTTTTGTATGTAGCTGTAAAAATATGTATCTTTATTTTTATTTTTATTTTTTTTGAGTTGGAGTCTCTGTCGCCCAGATTGGAGTGCAGTGGCCGCTCCTAGCCACCGCAGCCTTGACCTGCTGGGCTCAGGCGATCCTTCTGCCTCAGCCTTCCGAGTAGCCGGAATTACAGGCATGCGCTGCCACGCCCGGCTGATTTTTTGATTTATTGTAGAGATGAGGTCTCACCAAGTTGCCCAGGCGGGTCTTGAACCCGTGGGCTCAGGCAATCCACTCACCTCAGCCTCCCAAAGCGCGGGATTACAGGCTGAGCCACCGAGCCTGGCATGTATTTTTATTTTTTTAGAGACTGGGTCTTGCTCTGTTCCCCAGGCTTAGAGTGCAGTGGTGTGATCATAGCTCACTGCCACCTCAACCTCCTGGGCTCAGGCGATTCTCCCGCCTAGGCCTCCCAAGTAGCTGGGACTAGAGGCATGAACCACCATACCTGGCTTTGCTGTTGTTTGATTAATTGATTTCTTTGTAGAGACAAGTTCTCACAGGCTGGCCTTGAACTCCTGGACTCAAGCAATCCTCTCTCCTAGGCCTTCCAAAAGGCTGAGATTACAGCCACTGCACCAGGCCTCAAAGTGTGTGTTTAAAATGATGAACTTGTATGGGTTGATAAAGCCTCTCTTCCCACCATTTCAGCACAGCTGCATAGGGACTGTAGACATGAGTTTGTGTCTCTTTAGGGTGAGGCTCTTGGCCCTTCTCACTTTACATTTCCAGAGCTCCTTAACTGGGTGGGGAGCACCCAGTGCTGGTTGGCCATCTGAGCTGTTTGCTGCCTACTGCCCCTTCCTGGGTGAGAACCAAGCTGCCTGATTCTCTGAGCCCCTCCCTTCCTAATCACCTTTTCTTACTGGCAAGTTAAAGGTCTTGTTGATGTGACCTCAGAGTCCCCTTGCATCTAGGATCACCTGCTATGGGATGACTACAACTCTCTCACCTGCCCAGGGATGCCTACGACTCTGCTCCCAACCCAAACTGATCCTGCAGAGGAGGGCTCAAGCCTTGCAGCATCCCTGGTGTGCCCCCTCCCCCGCCCTTATCCTCCTAATCCCACTCCTGTGGCATGCGTGGCTTCTCTCTAGAGCTGGATTTATTTTACTAGTTCCACTTGATTTCAATTTCTGATTTATTTTAAATTGTTTTCCAAAATGTTTTCTTCCCCCTACTGCACAGTTTCCTTAGTCAGCAAAGTCTTACTGAGCCCATACATTGCATTAAGCAAGGGGGTATTATGGTGAGGGAGAGAGAAGGTAGTTTCTTGAGCTCCCAGCCTAGAAGGGCAGACAGAGCAACTACATACCCATAACCCAACACAAGGTAGTGCTGGGCGTGAGCAGTTGAACTGTAGACTGGAGATGGAGAAGGTTTGATGTTCGAAGTGACATTGGAGCTGTTCTAAAGGATGCATAGGAGTTTGGCTGTTAAGAGTTCTTTGGAAGGTGTCTGGGCAGGGAAATAGCAGATGCAAACACATGGGGCATGAGGGCCAGACAGCCCCACTCAGTGCTAGGTTTCTTGGGGTGGACAAGGAATATGAGCTCTGGCTATGTCCCTGGGTCTTTTTAAAACAATTTTTTTGAAAGTTATTTCTTCTTCTTCTTCCTTCCCCTCCTCCTCCTCCCTTCTTTCTTCTCCTCCTCCTCCCCTCCCTTTCCCCTTCCCATCCTCCCTCCTCCCTCATTCTTCCTCCTCCTGTTGTTCCTCCTCTCCTCCTCCTTCTTTTAATAGTTTTTGGTTACGTGCATGCATTGTATACTGGCGAAGAAGTCTGAGCTTTAAGTGTACCCACCACCTCCACCCGTGCACATTATACCTGATGGGTGATAGTTCATCCCTCCACTCCTTCCCACCCTCCCCCTTCTGAGTCTCCGGTGTTCACTTATACCCTTCTCTATGCCTTTGCAGGACCTTAGTTTAGCTTCCACTTATAAGTGAGACCATGCGGTGTTTGGTTTTCTTTTCCTGAGTTAGTTCACTTAGGATGATGTTCTCCAATTCCATCCAAGTTGCTGGAAAGACAATATTTCATTCTTTTTTTATGGCTGAATATTATTCTATGGTATATACCATATTTTCATTATTCACTGATCAGTTGATGGGCATTTAGGTTGATTCCATGTCTTTGCAATTGTGAATTGTGCTGCAGTGAACATCTGAGTGCGGGCATCTTTTTTGTGTAATGACCTCTGTTCTTTGTATACTGCATCTTAAAGGAGTGAATCAGGACCCTTTGAAGTTCAGATGAGTGCCATGAGCTAATCATAAAGGCCAACTTGCATGACTGTCTTGTTGAATCCTTACAAAAACTGTTGGTGGTTACTGTTGTTATCCCTGATTTGTAGAAGCGAGAATTAGGGCTTAGCAGACAGGTTGAGAAACTTGCCCAAGGTCACACAGCTAGTAGAGGTAGACTTGGACAGTCTGACTGGAGATTTGTGGTCTGAAAAGGTCTCTGACAGCATGGCTAGGCATGGGTGTGTGGACCTGAGCCTGCCCCAGAGGTTCTGAGGTAGATGGGGACCCCTGAACCCCAGAAGGGTTTCTTCCTTTGCAGGCCACTGGGTATTTTCAGAGATCTGATAAATATCTTTAGTCAGACTGTTTGACTGTAGTTTCACCCTGGCACATTTTGAGTTGATGGCCATAATTCTTCAACACATAGGTCAGAAGTAGGCTACGTTTCAAAAACCACTTAATAGAACAACATTAAAATTATCGCAAAAAAATTTTGTTTACATATTCCCATTCTACTCCTTAGCAACTGGTTGGTTTCACTTTGTTCCTTTCAATCTTTGTGCTTTTGTATACATGTTTATAAACATGGTGTATATCCTTTAAAAAAATTTTTTTTTCTTCCCTGTCCAAGCTTCCTGACAGGCTTCTCACTAGTTCGGTGCCCACTTTTGTGCTTATTCTGGAATACTTAAATTCAGCTCTCGTTTTCTGTGTGTTTACTTAAATTCAACCCTTGTTCTCTGTGTGTGTGTGGTGTGTCTTGCGTGAGTAATACCTGTTTCTACCTGTCACTCAGGGTTGGTGGTTGCTACGCAAAGCACCTGGTCTCTTACCTGTAGGCAACCCTTACCTCCCAGGCTCACAGAATCTGTGTTGCTTCCCTTAATCGCCACCGCCTAGGAAGGTGCACATTATCATCCCCTTTGCAGATGGTCTCTGAGAGCAGATGGCCTCAGGCCGCTCGGCTAGTGATTGTGATACAGCCAGATTGAATTTAGGTTTCCTGACTCATTTTCCAGTGCTCTTCCCCCCAGCCCATGCTGTGCACACCTAGTCTTCCTGTGTTAAATATGTGTTCCCTTAGAACTCCCAGGGAAGGTCAGAATGTCATGCAATAAAACCCCCTGTCTCTCCTGAACCACTTTGCCTTTCAGCATCTGTGGCGTTTGGATTCCGTCTACCATTTCTCAGCAGTTTTTGCAGATTCTTTTCCCCAAAGTCATGGCTGGCTGAGTGCCCAGAATTTCCTTCTTGAAACTAAGAACTGGAAGATGATATCCCAAGGTCCTGTCCCACGCATGGGATCATCTGGTGCTTCCTTGTTACCCAGCATCCCAGTCCCAGAGGTGGAATTGTCCACACCGCAGGCCTAACTGTGAGGATACCAACTGCCTGGTTCGCAGGTGCCTGCAGAGTTGACATCCCTCAACTGTGTGGTGTCTTTTCCATGCATATCTTGTGATTTGAATGTTGTCTGTATTATGACATCCGCTCAGGTGAGTTGAGATGGGCCTGGTGGGGCTTCTCCCTTGTTTTATCTGCTCACTGACTCAGTAACAACTACCCTGAATTCTGAATTTTTTTCAGAAATCGTGGTATAATGTAAGAAACATAAGATTTACCATTTTTAAGTGTGCTGTTCAGTCACACATTGTTTTGTAACAGTCACCACCATCCATCTCCAGAATGTTTTCATCTTTCCAAACTGAAACTTTGTCTCCATTAAACACTAACTCCTCCTTTTCCCTCCCTGCAGCCACTGGCATCCACCATTCCACTTTTTTATTTTTTTGTCTTTATGAATTTTTTTGAGACAGTGTTTCATTCTGTCACTGAGACTGGAGTGCAGTGACACAATCATGGCTCACTGCAGCCTCGAACTCCTGGACTCAAGTGATCCTCCTGCCTCAGCCTCCCTAGTAGCTGAGACTATAGGTGCATGCCACTACACCCTGCTAATTTTTCTTTTTCTTTTGGAGAGACGGGGGTCTCGCTTTGTTGCCCAGACTGGTCTCGAACTCCTGGCCTCAAACGATCCTCCCACGTCAGCCTCCCAGAATGCTGGGATTACAGGCATGAGCCACTATACCCAGCTTGTCTCTGTGAATTTGACACCTCTAGGTACCCATCTAAGTGGAATCCTACACTGCTGCTCTCAGTATTTGCTTGTTTGTGTCTGGCTTATTTTACTTAGCGTAATGTCCTCAAGGTTCATCCATGTTGTAGCAGGCGCCAGAACTTCATTCCTTTTTAATGCTGAATAATGATCCCTTTAAGCATATGCCATGTACTGTTTATCCATTCGTTCACAGATGGATTTTTATGCAGGCCTGGACCTTCTTAACTCAGCCGTGCCCATTCATTTGTGGCACTGCCACCAGAGACTTGGATGTCCCCAGCTCTCACCTCGTGCTTTTATTCTTGGAATTTTGGCACCTCTTCTCTGGGACTTTTCTGCTTTGTGCATCCTCCAAGGCTGTCTGGGCTTAGTTTGGGGGTGTGTGGCAGACAAGTTTCTTTCTCCCCCTTACATTTTTGTCTGAGTTGCTCAGTGTTGGCAAGCCCTCTGTCCAGCACATTCTTTAGATTTTTAAATGATGAACTATAAATACAAAAGACTCTCTATAACATGAACAGTTTAAAGAAAAATAATACAATGAACATCCTTGTAGCCACCACCCAGCTTAAGAACAAAGACCATCACCAATGCTGGTAACGCCCCCAAATGCCCCTCCCCAATTACATTCCCTTCCCTTCCTCCTAAAGTTTGTCTTTCATCCCTTCCTTTTCGTATAGGTTTTCTACATATGTATGTTTCCCTAAAAGAATCTTACTAGTTTTGCATGTTGGTAAACTTTATCCAAATGGATTTTTCTTTCAGTATTGTGTCTGTGAGATTCATCCACATCAGTGAGATAACTATAGTTCTTACTGCTCTGTGGTTATCTCATTGCATGAATATACCAGAATTTATCCTTTGGGATGTTTTTAATTTGGAGCTACTAAGAAACATACTGCTTTGAACCTTCTGGAATTAGTCTGGTGTACATGTGTGAGCTAGCGTCTCTTCTGGATGTGTACCTGGGAGGAAGAATGTGTAGGGCCTTTTAAGGTCATGCAAAATGGTTTTCCAGAGTCCCAGCAGTATATAAAAGCTCCCCTAATCCATTCTTCTCCAACACTTGGCCTTGTGCTTGTTTGATTTTACCAGGCTGGTGGGAGTTAGTGGGGACCCTATGGTCTTCACTGTTCCCCAGTTGAGTATCTTTCATGTTTTTGTTTTTTAGAGCCAAAGTCTCACTCTGTTACCCAGACTGGAGTGCAGTGACACAATCACAGTTCACCACAGCCTTGACTTCCTGGGCTCAGGCAATCCTTCCACCTCAGCCTCCTGAGCAACTGGGACTACAGGCATACACCACCACACCTGGCTAGTTTTGACTTTTTGTAAAGATGAGGTCTTGTATGTTACCCAGGCTAGTCTCGAACCCCTGGGCTCAAGCAATCCTCCCACCTCAGCCTCCCAAAGTGCTGGGTTACAGGCATGAGCCACTGCGCCTGGCTGTAGTCTTCCTGGAATGCTTTGTTTTATGATTTTTGCCTGATTTTAGCTGTAGAGTTGTATTTTTCTCATTGTGTTCAGTTTATCTGCTCCTGGTCTTTATGAGGTTGCCTCCCATCACCCCTTCATCTTCTGAGATAATATCAGTGGGACAGGAGAGAGCAACATAAGCCCTCAAATTGATGTGCTTCCCTTGCAGGCCTTTCCTCACTAAGTAGGAACTAATTTCTTTTTTGAGTTGGAGTCTCTCTCCGTTGCCTAGACTGGAGTGCAGTGACACGCTTCTGGCCACTGCAACCTTGAGCTGCTGGGCTCCGGTGATCCTTCTGTCTCAGCCTTCCAAGTAGCTGGAACTACAGGCGTGCGCTACCATGCCCGGCTAATTTTTTTGATTTATTGTAGAGATGAGGTCTTGCCAAGTTGCCCAGGTGGGTCTCGAACCCTCAGGCTCAGGGAATCCATTTACCTCGGCCTCCCAAAGCACTGGGATTACGGGCTGAGCCACCTAGCTGGAACTAATGTTTTGACTTCACTTTCACTGTGGATGAGCTGAAGTCAGTTGCTGCTGGTGGCTTTTGGTGAGCAACTGCAGAATGTATAATATTCACTTCAGTCCTGCCCACTCCTTTTTGAGGTTTTTGTTACGAAAATTTCTAAATATTTTGTTACGGAAATTTCTAACTATTCAAAAGCAGGCGAATCTAACTGTATAATGGACCCTAAGTACGCATGATCAAGCTTCCATACTTATGAGTATGTGGCGACTCTCGTTTCATTTATACCCACACTACTGCCCTCTCCTGATATTTAAAACAAATTCTAAACATGTAATTTCAAACATGTACTTCAGGATGTATCTCTAAAAGAAAAGGACTATGTCTTTTAACAGTAGAGCCTGGTGTAGTAGTGGCACACACCTGTGGTCCTAGCTACTTGGGAGAGAGGCCAAGGTAGAAGAATCGCCTGAGCTCAAGAATTTGAGGCCAGTCTTGACAACACAGTAAGATCCCGTGTGTGTGTGTGTGTGTCTCTCTCTTTATATATATGTATGTATGTATAATATATATTATATATATACTATATATGTACATGTATAGTATATCTCATTAATACTATCAAAACACCTAAAATAATTAACAATTATTTTTTAGTATCAGATATTTAGTCAATGTTCAAATTTTCCTCCTCGATTTTCAGCAGTGTCCTTTGTTTCATTGCATTTAATTGATATTCCGAGGCTCTTAATCTGAAGCTTCCCTGCACTCCTGCCCCTTTTGGGGCCATTTCTCTGTTGAAGAAGCTGAGCCATTGTCCTGTATAGTTTATACTTTCTGGAGTTTGTTGATGGAATCCTCCTCATTTGGTTACCCCGAGTACAGTTGGCACAGGGCAGGGCCTTCTGTAAAGCATCTGACCTCAGGCCCACAGAGATCAGAGGCTCCTTGTCCTCAAGAAGCTTGAGTGGAGGTAAGCAGTTACACCTGATGTGGAAAGTGTCACCAAGGACTTTAAACAATCTCAGAGGGAGGCTTAAGGTAAGGAGAGAGTCAATGTTAGGGTGAGCAACCCAGAAAGTATAAGAGAAAGCTGCACCTTCTGAGGACAGTTTGGAAAACGGCCTTTCTGGTGACCAAGCAGGATATGCAAAGTCATTGAGGCTTGAGATAACATGCTAGATATTCCTGCTCCTTGCTCAGCCCATCAGTGAGCCCAACCATCTCCTCATCTTCCGTTGGATGTTACTTCTTTGAAGAGGTCCAAATTCTTCATCTTTGGAAAATTTTCTGTAGATTTGATAAAAGAGTGGCTTTTTTTTTTTTATGTCCACTTTCTGTTCCTTTTTGGTCCTTTATCAACCCCTTGACACTTTAGTATCTTCCTTGACCTTGGCTTCTTTTTTTTTTCTTATCTAGCTCACTCCTATTTGGGTCCTCTTCACATACTCAGGGAGGCCCCTGGTGAGTCTTTTCCATCTTCCCTGGCGGGAGATGCCAGCAGACATTTTAGGGAATGCAGAATCAACGAGAGGGAAAACGGAACAGCTGGAACCACTTTAGCATTTTACTCCTAAACGAGCCCTTGGAGACCACATGGCCCAAAATGGGGTAGGCCTTGCCCATCAGCCTCTGTCCACTCATGGCTGCTTGCTCCCAGCCTGCCACTGCTGTTCACCTGTGGCAAAGGAGCAGTAAGGAGCACATAGTAAGTGCGACTTCCTGCACACAGCCCTCCCAGCTCCTTCAAGAGATGCCCAGAATGCCTCTTTGTCTCTCTAAGACTCTATCACCTCTTCTGAACGTGAGCTAGTGTTCTTCCCGGCACAAGGCAGGGAATCTCCTACTCTCTTGCCTGTGAAGTGGATGTGGGCTTTATTTAGGGAAGCCTGGTAAACTGTAAAGGCTTACTAGGGTTAGTTATTAACCTGCAGCATACTCTCCACAGACTGTTCCATGGCATTTCACTGATTGTAGTCCTTTTATTGCTTCTGTTTGCTGGGGCCCAAGATCCAAGCCCTGAGCCACCTGCTCAGTCCGTTGCGATCTGTGTTGGGTGGCATCGCTGCTTTGATGGTAGAAAGAGTTGCTGGTCAGAGTCCAGGGAGTATCCCAGGCTGGCTTGGAACTCATCCAGGCCATGCACACAAGCCAGCAGTGGCAGATCCAGTGGGATGTTCAGGGTGGAAACTGAGAAAGGCGGTCTGGGATATGGGGATATTTTAATGGGAGAGCAGGGAATTCAAGGTCAGAGGTATTTGTTCAGGGTGTCTTGGTCTTCTGGAACTGTGGGATTTATTTGGCTTTGAAGTCTAGAAGTATTTAGCTTTATTCTGAAAGTAGTAGACAAGTTACTCTTTATTAGAGAGGCTCCTGAAGAAAAAATGCAAAAATTACATGCTGCCTCTTAAAAGAAAAAGAAGGATTGTATGTACTAGCATTACTGCAACATATTATTTATCTTATTAACTCACTTCAGGGAGTGAGCTCTTCCAGGTATGAGTTTTCTGATAACTACAGTTTATTTCATTTACTGGTAAGACCTGTGTTTTTTCAACTATTTATTTGTTGAGAAAAATAATCAAGCCATAGAGCATCTAGTATATGTAAGGCCCTGTGTGAGGAGAATGAAATGGTCAAAAGTGTGGACATTGCTTGTAAGAAGCTCATTTAGGGCGGGGTATGGAATTGTTCTCGAATTGCATTGTATTAACCTTGCCTGGTAGCATACTAAGTGCTCCTTCCTTTCCTGGTCTGCAGCAGTCTGAGCTTCACTCAGAGGACTTGAGGATTAAGGAACCCTCCAGCACCCTGTCCTGTCCCCTCTTCTGCAGTTCCCAGCTTCTACCTCACCTGGATTCTTGGGTCAGCTTTGTGTTGTGTTTCAACCCTCAAAGCGTCATTCGTTGCTTTCCTTTCTGGCTTTCCTGGGACTAGTGGTTTTCAACGTTTACTGCATGCTAGACTCTTCTGGGGAGTTTTTCAAAGTCCAACAGCTACAGTGTACCCTAGACTACTGTCCCCGGGATGGTTGGACTTGGGAGATAGATCTGCATCATCAGAAGTTTGAAACTCCCAAGGCAACTCTGAGGTGCAGGCAAGTTTGGAAACCAGTGTTGTATGGAGCCACATCCCTTACTTTAGGCCTTTGGGTTTAGATCAAGCTTTTGCCTTTCAGTTTTATTGAATCCTTACAGCACCTCTTTGAGAGAACTGTGGGTGTTCCAATTTTATAAAAAGCTCAGCAGTAAGATTTTGGCCTAATATTCCACTGCTAGTAAATAACAAAAGCAGACTTAAAATTGTTTCAGGCTCTAAGTCCACTTCCCTGAAGTTTTTCTTCATGGCCATCACCCTAGTGGTTCTCAGGTGGCGCCCCCTCTCCCACTTCATTTCACCTGTGGACCTTTGCTGGCGCTGCCTCCTAATTGGCTTATTTCTCTCCCTTGTGGGCCTAGCCATCTTTTGGGCCCCATCCCAGATGCTACCACGTTTATGAAGCTTATCCCAAGTCACTCCCCCTCCCCCCCACTTCTCCTTCTGCATAGCATTCCCTCTTCTGCCTGGACATTTGCCTTAGGCGGGACCTAGCACAGGTCATGTGTGATAGTTACTTATGTAGTTGTTCAAATAATAGATAACATTATTGACCTTTTCATCTTGCAAGTGATTTTTTTATTGTGTTAAAATATACATGACATAACATTTACCAGTGCATTCACAGTGTTGAGCAACTGTCATCACTGTCTAGATCCAGAATATTGTCATCATTCCAGAAGAAAACCCTCTATCCACTAAGCAGTCATTCCCCTCCTCTTCCCAGCCCCTGGCAACCACTAATACTCTGTCTCTCTTGATTTGCTGACACTGGATGGTTCATATAAATAGAATCATGTAATATGTGACATTTTTGTGTCTGGCTTCTTTTACTTAACATTATGGTTTCAAAGTGTTTTGACCTTTACATGGTTCAAAGCCCCTCGCGTGGCTTAACTCTGACTCTCCACAGCCCTAATGGGGTAGGTGGTTTCTATTAGAGTCTTCATTATACAGATGAGGAGACTGAGGCACAGGAAGGTTTAGCAGCTACTAGATTATACCCAGCACATAACTGCTCTTGGTCCCTGTACCTTCCTACTTGTGTCTGCTGTTGACCTTGACCTTTAGAAGGGCAAAGATGAAACTTGAAGAAAGAATTCATCTGCAGCATGAGAACAGTACATGACACAGCTCCAGGAACAGGAACCATCAGAGGTACCCCTTAAGGGACTGCAGAACAGAATGACTAGAGTAGATTGTGCAGTTAAAGTTCTTAGCTTAATTGGAGTGGGTCAGTTTTGTTATGGTTTCGCACAAATGTTAGCTGTTGAGTATAAGTGTATATCTAGTGATTGGGAGTCAACTGGTGTTCTGAGATCTCTGAAATGTTGAGGAATGAGTCTTAAGGACTCCTGAAAGGCATAGGGCACCCCAAGCAAGGGGTTCTTATCAAAGTACTACTTACTATGTGCCAGACTTAGTTCTGAGCACTTTAGGTAGATGTACTTGGCTGATTATCACAAAAACTGTCAAGGTAGCTACTGCCCTTTTCTAATGGATGAGAAAACAGAAGTTTTAAACAGTTAAGTATGTGGCAGACCCACAAAATCTGGTTCCAGCATCCATGTGCTTCATGGGCTTTTTTCCCTTTAAAAGATTTTTAATTTTCTTTTTTTGGTTATAACATACCTTTCTTGAGGCAGTGAGAATAGAGCAGCCTAGTTGCTTGAATAGGAAAAGAAAAAGAAAAAAGCCTAATTGGAAAAGTACTGATTTTTCTTTTATTTTTTAGAAGTTACCCTGTCATATCAATCCTGTGCTTTAAAAAAAAAAAAAAAGGCCAGGTGTGGTGGCTTACTCCTGTAATTCTAGCACTTTGGGACACTGAGGTGGGAGGATCACTTGAGCCCAGGAGTTCAAGACCAACCTGGGCAGCATAGTGAGACCTCCTCTCTACCAAAAAAAAAAAAAAAAAAATTAGCCAGGCATGGTAGTGTATGTCTATAGTCCCAGCTCCTTGGGACGCTGTGGAGGAAAGATCACCTGAGCCCAAGGAGGTCAAGATTGCAGTGAGCTGTAATCATGCCACTCCAGCCTGGGTAACAAAGTGAGACCCCAACTTAAAAAAAAGAGATTAAAAAATAAAAGTAATATTGTTTATTTGATAATTTTTTGAAATTACTGATTAAAGACAGTTAAAATAAAAATCATGTATAATGGTTCCACCAAGAGAGCACTACTTTATTAATATTTCAGTGTATGCCACGTTTTTTCTAAGTATGGAGAAAAAAGTTTTTTCAACAAAAATTTGATAATATCCTTTATATTATTTATTTATTTTTTAAAAACAGGGTCTTGCTCTGTCACTCAGGCTGGATTGCAGTGATGTGAGCATAGCTCATGGCAGCCTCAAACTCTTGGACTCAAGTGATCCTCCCACCTCAGCCTCCTAAGCAGCTGGGTGCTACCACACCCAACTTTTTGTTTGTTAAGTTGTGATAAAACATGAGCTTAATCTTTGTACTGTGTTGCCTTTTTTATTTGAAGAAAAGCCTAGGGAGATCTTGTTCTCATCATGGGAAGGAGAAATCTTATCTTTGCAGCCAGGGAGGCAGCTGCACCTTGATACAGAAGGATCTAGAATGGTGCAAGAAGGCACATTACTGGGCACTTACAGCTCATAACAGGACCAAGGTTGGCCGACAGGTTCTAAGGTCCTACTAAGAACGTTGGATCTTTGAGGTGTTCTCATCCTCATGCTAGACCTCTGAGATCAGGATATCTCAGTATCCCAACAGTAGTGACATCTCCATTATTAACAGCCATCAGTGTCATTCCCCTTTGGCTGAGGAGGTTGCTGTTATGAGCCAAATCTTGTTCCCCTCCTTCTCCAAACTCATATGTTGAAGCCCTGGCCCTAGTGCCATATAATATGACTGTATTTAGAGACAGGGTCTTTAAAAAGGTACTTAAGTTAAAATGAGATTCACTAGGGTGGGTTCTAAACCAATGTGACTGGTGTCCTTATAAGAAGAAGAATTTCAAACATAAACACATACAGAGGAAGACCATATGAAGACACAGGAAGAAGACGGCCATCCACAAGCCAAGGAGAGAGGCCTCAGAAAAAACCAACCCTGCTCACACTTGGATCTTAGACTTCCAGCCTCCCAAACTGTGAGAAAATACATTTCTGTTGGTTAAGACACCTGACCTCTGGTACTTTGTTATGGCAACTGTAGCAAACTAATATAATAGCTAAGACTTAGACAATCATATTTGCTTTTTTTTTTTTGAGTTGGAGTCTCACTCTGTCACTCAGACTGGAG
>NW_007259503.1:744641-775932 GCF_000164805.1 Carlito syrichta
GGTCTCGTCAAGTTGCCCAGGCGGGTCTTCAACCCACAGGCTCAGGCAATCCACTCACCTTAGCCTCCCAAAGTGCTGGGATTACAGGCTAAGCCTCCAAGCCCGGCCTATATTTGCTTTTTTGTTTGACTCTTTTGAGTTCTTTGCCCCATCTTATTATGCTTTTTAGATAGCCACAATACCAGGTGGAATGATTTGGGCACCATCACAGCAAGACAGATGAAGCCATGTGGGGGTTCATTGGAAACAGGTGAATTTTGACAGGGGATGGCTTGGGGATGGGGGACAGATGTTGGGCTGATTTTTGCCCCTGAGTGGCAGGGGATTGGCAGTCCAGGTAGAAGAACAACATGAAAAGGGGTGCACATGTAGGGGACTAGTGGGATGCTGAAGCAGGGTGATAGGAAAGCCAAGACTATAGAATGTTGTTTGACCAGTGGAGTGTTGGCTTCAGGGTGTTGGAAGGTGGGCAGTTATGTTAAGAGGCGATCAACTGTATTGCAGGTCTAAAGGAAGGGGATACTGGGCATGGACTGGAAGGGCAGGTGCAGTGGCGCTTGAGGGCCTGGAACCCAGTGGGTCTGGTCGTGGGATCCAGGGGTGGGATTGATAGAGAGCTGAGATGTAGCCCCGTGTTTTGTGCATGGCAGGTTAGGGAGGCTGAGAACCCGGGGCGTGGAGAAGCTGTAGGGAGGGTCACCAGTACAATGTTCACTAGGTCCTTGTTTTGGTAAAGTTTGCAAACATGAGCTATTTTTGTATTTTCTTTCTTTAAGAGGACCACCAAATAGTATTTAAGGTGCCACAAAGCGTGACTTCACTCCTGGTTGTGTTTTAGGTGAAGCCCGTGTGAGGAGCCCACAGATCAGACACCTGGGGAGGAGTTTGGTTAGGGTTTGTATGGAACTGCATGTGAGAGGCCCTCGTAGGAGACTGAAGTGGAGAGTAGCAGCAGCTGGCTTTTGTAGGACACTTATTATTCTCTGCCAGGCCTGGGTCAGCTACTGTGCATGGACTCTCAGCTCACAGAGTCCCTAAGCTCAGGGGCTGGTGTTGCTGCCACCAGGTAGTATAGGTGAGAAAGAAAGGCAGCTCAGGTTCTCTGTTGCTTCAAACCTGGGTGGAGTCAACATTTTCAAGGGGAAGGGAATAACGAAGGGACAGGTATTTATTGAGGGTCTGCTGTGTACGCAGAACCCAACCAGGCACCAGGTAGAAACAAGACTAAGTCAGGGATGCAGCTCTGTTCTCAAGTAACCGTTGTGTGAGAATACGTATCTTTTCAGGGAACTATGGCTCATTTGCAGAGAACTCTATATGCTTTTCTTGCTCAAGAGGGAAAAGCCAGGGCAGGAAGAAATTTCATTTATATTTTATTGGGTGTGGAAAGTCCACTTTTGGTGACTAGAGCTCTGGGGTAGTTGTTTTGCTGCATATTTTAGGTACAGAAACTGGCATCTGTAACATGGTACCAAGGGAAGAAAGCAGGACTTGAGTAATTCATTGACAGTCATGGCTTTGAATCCCTGCTGAGGTTATTTTTATCTGAAATGTTTAAGATGGCACAGGAAGGATGTGCCTACATGAGACTGGCCAGAACTACATTTTAAAACCTCATTTTTTGTATCTACATGCATTATATTCAGTGAAATTAACCTTATATCAAAGAGTAACCTCCATATGATTCCATTTATGTGCAGTTCTAGAATTGGCAGAACTAATCTGTGGAGAAAACAAATCAGAATAGCTATTGCAGAGAGGTTAGGGATTGACTGGGAAGGGGAACCTGGGAACTTTCTGGGGAAAGGGACATGGGTTATACATGTTTTTTCCATTTGTCAAAGTGGAACAGCTGAGATTTGCATATTTTGATGTATATATAATTTACTACCATCCCCTCAAAAGAAGTACAAAAACATTAATGGAGGGTGGGGGGTGGGGAGGAATGAATAGAGGAAGATGATACAGAGTGCTGATCATTGTTAAAACTGAGTGACAGGTGTTTACTATACTATTCTGTTGACTTTGTATTTATTTGAAATTGTAATCTTTGTTGATTCCTCCCTATGAAAGCCTGCCTGTTGTCTTCTGGGGCAAATGCAGTAGCTCAGCACAGTGCAGCTGGTCCCAGCCACTATGACTGCAGTCTCTGCACTTACTCTCTGGCCTGTTGGTGACCATGAACTTTGGCTTCCTCTCTCTGGCACTTGCCACCACCCCTGTCCTTTCACTGTGCCTTTGATCTGGGAACACACCCTCCCCTTTCGATGTTGTCTTTCCCCCACCTCCTCTTATCTCTAACTCCTCCCTCCTTGTGTGACTTCAAGTTTTTTTTTTGTTTTTTTGAGTTGGAGTCTCTATCACCCAGGCTGGAGTGCAGTGGTATGCTCACAGTCACTGCAACCTTGACCTGCTACACTTAGGCAATCCTTCCACTTCAGCCTTCCAAGTAGATGGAACTACAGGTGTGCACCAACATGCCCAGTTAATTTTTTTATTTATTGTAGAGATGCCGTCTCACCATGTTGCCCAGGCTGGACTTGAACCCCTGTACTCAGGCAATCTTCTCACCTCTGCCTCCCAAAATGCTGGGATTACAGGCATTAACCCCGATGCCCGGCTGTGACTTCAAGTCTTTCTCTACTGTGGGTGAATTCAGTTGCTGTGACTGGGGAAAAACACTATTTCCATGCAGATGTAAAAGATGCATGCTGTATGATTCCATTTATATGAACTTCAAAACAGGCAAAATGAATCTGGTACCCATGGGAGGGAAGGAGTGGCAGTTGGGAAGAGGCACACAGGGACTTTGGGGACAGATGCTGGAGATAGTCTAGTTTTTTTACCTGGGCGGTAGTTGCCAGGTATGTTTACTTATGCTAATTCCTTGAGTTGTATGTGTGTGACCTGTGTACTTTTACCTAGATATATAATGTTTCAATTAAAAAAATACTAGAGCTCACACCTGTACATACATAGTGGCTCACACCTGTAATGCCAGCACTTTGTGAAACCAAGGAAGGAAAATTGCTTGAGGCCAGGAGTTTGAGTCCAGTTTGGGCAATGTAGCAAGAACTTGTCTCTAGATAGATACATATATACATACATGCATGCATACATACATACATACATACATAAGCAAGCTGGGCATGGTGACACATACTTGTAATCCTAGCTACTCGAGAGGATTATTTGAGCCCCGAGTTTGAGGCTGCAGTGAGCTGTGATCATGCCCCTGTACTTCTAGCCTGGGTGACAAAGAAAGACCCTATTTCTTAATAATAAGAACAAAAACTAGAGAGTCATAAAAGGTTTTAGGAAATCCAACTGTTTCACATAAAAAAATGCAAATTTGTAGGTTTTCTTGAAAAACTGGAAGATGGGTTCGCACAGTCTGAATTGCCACAGACCAGCAGTTGGCTAGATCTGTGTAGTGACTGCACAGCCGTGTTTCTCATGACCCATTTCACTTGTTTGACTGTTTCCCGTCTGTGCACCATCCAGCAGAAGTGCCTCAAAGTGCCTTGTGTGAGTGCACCTCTGGAAGCCCATTGCCATTTCCTCCTCCTACTTTTTTTTGAGTCAGAGTCCCATTCTGTCACCCAGACTGGAGCATAGTGGCTCTCGCATGACCATGGCTCATCACAGCCTTGAGCTCCTAGGCTTGGGCAATCCTTCCACCTCAACCTCCTGAGTAACTGGGCCTACAGACGCATGCCTCCAATGCTCGGCTAAGTTTTTTATTTATTTATTTATTTTATAGAGATGAGGTCTTGCTATTTTTCTCAGTCTGTCTTGAATGTCTGGGCTCAAGTAGTCCTCCCACCTCAGCCTCCCAAAGTGCTACGGTTACAGGTATGAGCCATAGCGCCTACTTTTCCGTTTTCTAGGTTCCTTAGAAGGTATGAGAGTTGGAGGGTTTAGTGCTTGGTATAGTGGCAGTCTTGTAGGAATACCTTTCAACATGGATTTGAAAGCCCTGGGACACTGGAGCCCTGTAGTGTTCAGCCATTTCAGAGCTAAGTTTGTATGAATTAGTTCTGCTTGAACTGGAGAAAATTGGAGCTAGTGTATGGCTAACCCATAGCAGTTAAAGATGACTGAGATGTTATTACCTTGCTAGGCATGTAGTTGTTGGTTTTAAAAATGCATATATGGGAATTTTTTTTCTTAGTTGCTGGATAAGGAAAAGCTAATAACTTTGTGTAGTGATCTTACAATCAAGATTCTTCTCATAATAGCTCATAGTAACCACAAACCACAGACCTCAGGGAAATAATCTTGATAATCCTTACAAATCCAAACTGAAGGAGAGACTGTAAGCATCACACCTTCCTTTTCTCCATCTGAATGTGTCACTTTCTGCCTTCTTCCTGCAGAAGGCAGTCACTTTTTTTTCTTTTAAAGACTACTGACTCAACCCAAGGGGGGGGAACAAAGGCTACCTATAAAAAGACAACTTTATTTATATGCCCTTCCATCAGACGAATAGATAGTGATGCTTCAGTTATAATTTTATGACCCCCAACAGACAAGTCCACCACAGACAGGGTTAAAGGAAACAAGTTTATGTGCCTTTCCACTTATTAATCTTTTTGAGATTCTTATACACAGAACCAAGTAAATAGCTCTGATATTCTGAGCCTTAGCAGTTGGTGTGATCATGAAAAGTATTAAAATACAGACTAATTTGCTAGCTGGGTTCATTGTCTACACTTATGGAATATCAGCCATGAGTGGGACCCAAAGAACTTGTGGGTTTAAGACTGTGCCATGGCCCGAGAAGGTTCTAGGCTGCTGAGAACAGGTCTCACCCTCAGTTTCAGTCCAGGGGAGCACCGTGAGCATGTCCAAGGGCTGTCATTAGGCAAAGCTCCCAATCCCAGAGGGATTCTGTAGGAAGTCCCAGGGCTTAGAGTCTGGGGTCCTGGATACAGACTCTGGCTCTGCCAGTGGCCAGCCATGACTGTGTTAGGTAGAGCCTCCTGCACATGTTCCATTTCACCCTCATGTTGCTCGGTGGGTAGCGTACATCATCATCTCCATTTCACAGGAAACAAGCTCAGAAAGGGGCTTCATTGGGGTCATGCTGGTTTTGCATGATTGGGCCCAGATTCAAACTTGCTCCCTAACTCGAAGCCTGTGTTCCTCCTTCGTATCAGTTTGCTAGGGCTGCCGTAACAAAGTACCATGGACTGGGTGCCCTAAACCAGGGGTCCCCAACCTCCGGGCTGCAGACCGGTACCAGTTCTTGACCTGTTAGAAACCAGGCTGCACAGCAAGAGGTGAGTGGCAGGTCAGTGGCGCTTCACCACCTGTCAGATCAGCAGTAGCATTAGATTCTCATACAAGTGTAAATCTATTGTGAACTGCACATGCGAGGGATCTAGGCTGCACTCCTAGTGAGAATCTAATGCCTGACGATTCCCACACAACCTCCCCTACCCTGTCCCGTGGAAAAATTGTCTTCAGGAAACTGATCCCTGATGCTAAAAGAAGTTGGGTATTGCTGCTCTAAACCACAGAAAGTTACTTTCATACAATTCTTGAGACTGGAAGACTAAGGTCAAGATGCCGCAGGGTTGGTTCCCTCTGAGGTCTCTCCTCCTCTTGCTGCCTTTCTCCTCTGTCTCCATGTGGGCTTTTCCCATGTGCGTGCATCCCTGGTGTCTGTCTCTCTGTATCCTGATCTCTTTTTTTTAATTTATTATTATTATTTTTATTCCTCGTCCACTACTTTGCCCATTCAGTGGGTGAACCCCGGGCCAGCCCTGTTAAATTCATCGTCTCATTTCATGTAAT
Source organism: Carlito syrichta (assembly GCF_000164805.1). NCBI lineage: Eukaryota > Metazoa > Chordata > Mammalia > Primates > Tarsiidae > Carlito > Carlito syrichta. The sequence goes on from NW_007259503.1 coordinate 750,444, forward strand.
CCTCATAACATCTTTGCTAGGTCAGAAATTTCCTGGACATCAAACTCAACCTGAGCTGACTAATAGAGTTAGGACTCAAACCCCCACATGCTGACTCCTGAGCCTGTGCCCTCAGTGCGCTGCATCACAAGGTGTTATGACATTCAAAACTCTGCCTTCGGAGCCACAGAGCGCTCCATAGATTAAAGAGGAGCAGTCACTACAGGACTGGGGAGCTTAGGGAAGTGTTGTGTGTGAGGTAGCAGTGACATGCCTTTCTTTTCAAATTTAGTCACACTCCTAAGTGGTGAGGATGGGTGGAGGCAGTCACCACCCAAAGTTAGCTTTTTTCTGTTCACATTTCTTGGCTGGATTTCCTGGGAATTTGTTGCATATTTATTTATGTGGAGTTATTTGCTTTCAGAATTGCACAGAGGGGGAATCTGCAGTCTGGCTGCAAAAAGTAATTTGGCAATTTATTTTCAGGGCTGCCCTTCTTCCAGCAGCTTGTTTCAAACTCAACCTCTTGTACAAAGGCATCCATCATTTTAATTGCATGTTACTGTTTAGTCAGGCACAAATTTGTTTCATTTTCTTTTTCCTTTCTTCTGTGGCGGTGGGTTTTTTATTTTATTTTTTCCTGGTCCACTATAAAAAGAAAAAAAGACCCAAAAATACTTCCCCAAACCAAGCACTTTTATAGTCAAGGAGTTTATAACACTGAGTTGTCTGGTTTTTCGGTGTTGCATATTTGGTTCTTAACCTTTCAGTAGCAGAAATGCCAGGCTTGCCTTTTCCTTTTCCTGTTCAGGTAATGTCTATGATGCGGTTGTCTCAAGATAGTCCTAAGAAGGAAAATTGTATTGGTCTCGGGGTCAGAAAGCTTGCATTCTATTCCTGGCTTTGCAGTAGCTGCCTGGCAACATGACCCGTCTCTCACCTCATTTTTCCCATCCGTAAAATGAAGGACTTGAATGTGCTGATTTCTAGAACATTTCTGTGCTCTTACATCTATAATGCCAAGCACTGGTCACTGTGGCTATCCAAGGATGTCCACTGAAGAGCTTGTACTGTTCCATATCACAGTGTTCTTATTCTGTTGGGTCATGGATTATGGTGCTTTAGTTCAAAGTCAAAAATCAATCCTGTATCCCTCAGAAAGCTTCCAAGGGATAAAAACATTGTTTCCATGAAACTAGATTGAGTAGAAAGTTAGATTTGGCTTCAGAGCTAAATATTTAGCTTTCATTGCTTCATATGCTTTGCTTCTTGCTGTAAAAGTATGTGGTATCTGTGAAGTTAGGGCACAAAAGTATAGAAGTGCAGCCCCTTTATAAGTTGCACCAAGGGACTGGGGACAAAATGTTACTTGAGGTCTATAGGTAGGTGCTGAGTTGGGTCCCAGCAGAAGTCTCTGTGTTGTATTTTACTTTCATGATGCGGAAGAAAATTAATTGTTAATGTCTCTGATTTTTCCTGTGTGTATCCCCAGCCCTTTCCTCCTCACAGTGGACATAGGACTCTCTGACCAATGACCTGGACTCTTCAAGTCAGGCCACGCTGTGCTGACTCCCTGTAATCCCCAATTCCTTTGCACATTGTGAGAGTTTAAGTTTTTATTATGGAAATTTTTAGATACACAAAATAGAGAGAATAGTGTGATGAAACTCTCATGTATGCAACACCCATTTATTACTATCTTCTGAACTATTTTAAAGCAGGTTCCAGACATCATTTAGCCTGTTAATACTCAAATAGGTATCTCTAATAAATATAGATGTTGTTATATATATATGTATATATACATATATACCTTTATTATATAGCCACAGTACCATTATTTTACTTTATTTTTTTTTGAGTTGTCTCACTCTGTCACCCAGACTGGAGTGCAGTGGCCGCTCCCAGCCACCGCAGCCTCGACCTGCTGGGCTCCAATGATCCTTTCGTCTCAGCCTTCCAAGTAGCTACAGACACGTGCTACCATGCCCAGCTAATTTTTGATTTATTATAGAGATGAGGTCTCGCCAAGTTGCCCGAGCGGGTCTTGAGCCCACGGGCTCAGGTAACCCACTCTCCTCAGCCTCCCAAAGTGCTGGGATTACAGGCTGAGCCACTGAGCCTGGTCAACACAGTACCATTATCATACTCAACAAAGTGAACGGTAATTTTTTCATGTCATCTAATACCAAGTCCTTGATTGACTTTCTGCAGTCATCTCAAAAACTTTTTTCTGGTTGGTTGGTTGGTTTGAATCAGGAGCCAACTGTAGAGCACACATTGTATCTGGTAGAGATGTCTCTTAAGTTCTTTTTACCTGTGGAATCCCCTCCTCCCCTTTTCAGTGCAGTTTATTGATTTCTTAATATGGAGTTGGTGAATGTGGTATAAGGCAGTCTCAGATAGTCCAAAGTCTTTAATGTCTTTCTCTTAAACAGAACTATTGCCCTTCAAAAAGCAATTTCTACTTTTTTTTTTTTTTAAGAGTGCATGCGCTTTTTCTGCTTCCTTGTCTTCAAGTGGGTGATACCTAAGTTAGCATCACAGTGTGGGGATTTCCTAAGAGATAGTTTTTAAAATTATGAAAAAGTCATACATATGAAATCTTTTATGCACACACACATACACCATGTACACATGCTATATCTGTGTATAGGTATGGTTTTCATTCTGGTTATCTGCTATTGCATAACAAAGTCCTTTAATATTTAGTGCCTTAAAGCAACCACCATTTATCATAGCTCATAGATTCTGTTGGGCAAGAATTTGGGCAGGACTCAGCTGGGAGAGTCTTCTGCTCCTCATGGTATTAAACAAGGTTACTCAAGGTTACTCAGTTGGAAGATAGGTTGGTGTGGAGGGTCCAAAATGGCTATATTCACATGTCTGTTGCCTTGACAGGGATGGTTGAAGGCTGGGCTCAGCTCAGACAGTTGATGGGGTCATCTCCTCACAGCCTCTTAAGTATGGTAGTCCCAGGGTAGTTGGACTTTTTACACTGGTGGCTGGCTCTTCCCTTAGAGTAAGCATCCCAAGAGAAATGTCATGTCACCTTGGAAAACACAGCATCACTGACACCATATTTGATTTGGTTAAAGCAGTGCCAAGTTCTTCCAGATTCAAGGGAAAAGAAGAGAGACCTCTTTTATTGATAGTAGTGTCAGAGAATTTGCAGTCATGTTTGTAAACACCACCATTTAAAATAATTGCACTACAACTGACGCTTTAGGTACTTGCCACCAGGTTCTGTTTAAGTCCCCATGTGCTTGCTGGTCCTTTGATGTAAGTGGAAGTCACTGGGGTAAAAGGCACCTGCCTTAGAGGTCACTCATGGCATCTCCTGTCCACTGTTCCCATTCATGAGGCACTTGAGTGGGCAGGAGCACGGTGATGGTTTACACAATTTACCTTGCTTAATAATAAAGACAACAGTGGGAGGTTCCCAATCCAAACTCTCAGAGGAATTTGTCCAGTGGACCCTTGTCCACTTCGTGTTAGGGAAGTTGTCTCATATTTTGTTAGCCATGTCCCTACCAGTAGGGATAGTACATCAGGCAATGCGCCTGGTAGTAGTGTGACCAAAAAATTAAGGAGTATTCAACATGTGCTGTGCTGATGTTCCTCCTTGAGAGGGGGAAATATAATATTTGGAGTATTGGGTGAAACCTGGTCTCAGGGTAGCCAGAATCAAGTAGCTTGAGGTGTTCTTTACTTCATTCAGCATCTTGAGGAATAAATGGACAGAGCTATAGATAGACAGGAATTGGGGTCCCTAGCAGACATTGAATGAAAGAGGGTTCGTAGGATCGTGGCGATTGGGGTCATGTAGTCCTCACAACAGCCCTGTGAAGGAGGTGCTGTTGAAGGAAGAAATGAGTCTCTGCTGAGATCTAAATACAGCTTGGTCTGAGGATGATTCATCAGCCTGAAACAGAGACTGATCAATAGTTGAGCAGTAATGCACCCTAAAGTTTCAGTGTTTTAAATTGCTGTCTTCATTAGTTGAAGCCAGTGTGGTTGTGGATCTGTGGTGGAACGGTAAAACCTAGAATCTGCCTGTCTAGACCTCCTATTGCACATTGAGAGCCCCTTGCCCACCCATGGTTTAAGGAGGACACTGGTTGTCTGTGGAGCTGGTCAGCAGTGCCTCCTTCCACTGACTCTCACACCAGGATGACAGACACTTTTTTTCTAAGATTGCTTTTATTTCCTTGTTGATCAAAATTAAGGACAGCTGTTTTTGTTGCTTCCTCTGATTTCTAAGAGATTGTTAGCCAAGCAAGTCAGGAAATTAATAACATGTGCTCTGTTTTACCAGAATTGAATTTCCAGGAGCCACCCAGACTGTTGATATCTCTCCTCACTACAGTGTCTTGGCTTCTAGTTTGTGAGCAGATAATCTACTTTCCACTTTGCTGCAACTTTCCTGCCCTTAAACTAAGTGGGAATTGCCTCCCCACCATGATGTTTGTTTGTGTTGGACCTTGTGGCCTTGTATCCCAACCATAGCCAAGACTATGCATGGAGTAGGCACTTGGTATTTGTGTGTTGACTTAGGCTTAAGAAATATTTCTTGTTTGCAGGGCACATTGTGTATGTTTGGAGCCAAAGAGGTGAACAGAATGACTTAGAGAAGCAGTGGGATGAGATATAACTCTGTCCCCAAAATCAGAAAGGCTGGGTCCCAATTCCTGTCCTGCCACTTACAAGCAGTATGAATTGGTTACTTAACTTCTCTGGGGCTCAGTCTTCTTCTCGTTAAAATGGGGTCACAGAACCCTTGTAACATTGAAGCACTTGTCAGCTGGGGGGTGGAATTTATAAGCTGGACAGCCTAGCCTTAAGTCTAGCAGACTGTGGACATTGCTGTGTGGTCTTTGCCTCATCACATTCCAGTTTTGAGTCACCAGATCTTGCTGATGGCTGAGATGGTATTTCTCACTCATGGAAAAATGTCAAGGTGACTTATTTAGCACTTTCAGATATTCATATTTATGGTGTCCTGGACTAAACAGTTTATATTTGTTTATGATAATTTAGTGGTGTTGGCAATAGGAATACAGACTCCTAGGCCACCTGGGGTATGTGTGTGCATTGGTGTGTGTGTGTGATAGAGGGATAGTTTCCTACCAAGGCTCATAGAAAACTGGGAAGTTATAGGGGGCAGGGGGAGGGCAGAGCTGGTAGCTAACCGTGAGATTAGTACTTCCTAGAAATAGTAGAAACAGGCCTTGAGGTAGGTGCCTTCTGGGAACTGCTGACTGAGAGGCCAACTGCTGATCCCAGGTGGAGTTCTGAGGCAGCTATTTAAACTATGGGTGGTTAAGGACTTGGAAAAGAAGAAATTGGTCTCTAGGGATCAACATGGGTTTATAAAAATCCCTAAACCAGAATAACCTCAGTTTTTCTTTAAATGAGACCGTTAGACCCTCACATACCTTGGTTTTTGTTAAGTATCTGACAAAAAGCACATTGTGTTATTCCTGTGGACAAGTAGGAGAAATAGATTTGGATGAGACTGATAATAATTCTCTTGTCTGGATAGAACACCACAGTGTACAGTGCATGCTCATGTGCTTTCTTGCGTTTTTATTAATACAATGATTTAGCAAGGTTGACATAGCAGATGAGAGTACTCCCATTTTTCAGATGAAGAAACCAAGACCCAGGGGTGCCTAAGGTCATGGTCATATTGCTAGAAAAGTGGTAGAACCGGTTTCCACTCCAACATTCCTGCCTCTCAAAGTCCCAGGCATAGCCTCATATGGTACGGCTGTGCACAACATACCTGGGGTTGAAGCCACCATTGGACAGGTGCTTTTAGTGAGTTACTGTGGAACGAGAGAAAGATCAACAGCACCCTCCACACCCCAGGCCTACTTATCAAATTTCCCACATATTGTAAAACTGGGATCAATAACTAATATATGGAATAACAGACTGGGTGGGACTCATACAGATCGTGGCCGATTTAAATAAGATGAAATTTAATTGAAACAAATGGAAAAGTCTGCACTTAGGCTTAGAGATTATCACCATAATTATTTTGCTTCTTTTTTAACACCATGCATAAAAATCCAGGACTTCTTAGCATTTTGTACATACAAGGCATAGCATGTTTACTAACCATAAGAATAGGCCACAGTGGGGTACAGTTTCCAAACTACCGGTGTCCTAACCTGCATTAGATCAGACAAGGGGTCCAGAAGTGATGATGTGAATACTAGGGTTCTGCACCCAAATCCCAGCCAGCTACAGAGAATTCCCAGCAGATTTGGACCAGGGAGATCAGACTACTAAAAAGTGGGTCATTTAAAGATTGTTGTGGGAACTGAGGATTCTCCTTAATCCACATCAGCACTCATGTTTATTGAGCTCCAGAATGTCAGCTGGTAGAGAAGCAAATATGAAGAGGGCACAGTGCTGCCAACAAGATGTTGAGTAATGAAGAGTGTTACTTGAAGTTAGCCATGGAGACTGGCTTGCTGCAAATTGGGAAAGGAATGGACATGCAGGTGGAGGGCGTGCTAGACAAGGAAAGAACACAAGCCAGCCAGAGAGGGAACTGCTGTGTGTGTTAGGGTGGGCCTTGTATTTGGAGAACAACACATTGCATAGTTTGACTGGCTCCTAGTTTGCATGTAGGGCCCGAGGGGTGGGGGCAGGGGGAAGGTGGAGGACAGAGACAAAACTTGTATTAGGTTAGGTAGTGTTGATTCTGTGAAGTTCCTGGCTCCAGGCTGAGAAGCCTACACTTCATTTCCTGGGGGATATTTTTGAGCAGAGAAGTGACTGAGATGAGGCTTGTGTTAAGTAAAGATCATTCAGGCAAATACGGAAAGATGAGTGTTAGGAGGGACACACTAGGGACAATGGGATGTCTTTGTCGCTTTTGGACTACTGTGGCAAATTAACTTAGATTGGGCAATTTATAAGCAGCAGAAATTTATGTCTTGCACTTCTGGAGTCTGGAGATACAAAACGAAGGCACCAGCAGATTCATAGATGGCACCTTGTTACTGCATCCTCCTGTGGCAGCAGAGGCAAAGCAGCTTCCTTAAACCTCAATTATAAGGGCACTAATCCCATTCATGAGCGCACAGTCCTTATGACTTAATCACTTTCTAAAGGCTCCACCTCTTAAAACAATCACATTGAGTATTAGGTTCCAACATATAAATGTAGTGGGTCACCAACATTCAAACCATAGCACAAGACAACTTGGAGCTGTGGCTGTGGTCCAAATACATGGTGATGATGTGACCTGAGCTTTGATGGAGATGGGAGGGCCTTCCTGAAGGTGGTACAGAAAGACATGCCATCTGATGGATGTGGGGCAGGTGGATGGAGCAGGGCCATGTATACCTGCAAGGAGATGACTCCTGAAATCACTGTCCCAGCTCAGATGCCATGCTTTTCCAATTTAGCTCCCAGCTAGGGTATATTCACTCCAATTGGCACACCCACACCCAGCTTATTTCCTCTTTTCAACCTAACTGGGATGCCTGGCATCTTATGCTGTTGACACTAATGAGATTTGAATGGGTTGGTTTCTATCTTTGATCTTCCAGGACCAGGTTTGACCTGTCTATGTTGCACTCGGGTTGGGTTGCAGTAAGACATTGCCAGCAGGATCTTATCTAAGAAGGTCAAAATAGTTCGCTTATTTTGGGGGCCAGTTAAGACATCAGCTGTCCAGTAGTCTCCCTTATCAGGAGCATGGTGGGAACCAATGAGTAAGCAAAATAAGAACCTCGGACTGGCCAGCAAAGATATCATGATGTCCATACCTTCCCCTGCTGGCTGGCTACCTGCCCCAGTCTTTAGCTGGCAACTATGTACTCTTATTTTACACGATTTTAATGAGCTGGGTTATTTTTAGCTCATGTCATCAGAAGGAGCTGCTAACAGAAAGAGAGATAGAGACTGACTCAAAACCACTGGTTGCTGGTCTTTGTGAAAACTGGTGTGTTGAGATGGGAGGCAGAAAAACTATGAAACGTGGATGCAAGAACACAAGGAGAGAGCTCTCTAGCACCTGTGTTAGGAGTCAGCTCACTATACAGGTCTGGAAGTAGATGATCATGGCTCAGAATTGGGATCCTGACTTGAATATTACATTTGATACATTTTGCTTAAGAAGCTGTGATTCCAGCTACATAAGGTGCTACTCCCTCTATCCTTGGGTCTCAAGCTGTTTTGGATGACTTGACTCCCCCAACACTTGCTTGTTCATTGAGAACTTCCTGAAGTTTCTATAGGGCTTCCCATAGTGAAGGGAGTAGCCCTAGGAGTGTCCTCAACACCTAGAATGTGGCTGGCTCTTGATAAGCAATTAGCAAATATTTGTTTAATGAATGGATTCATCACAGAGAAGGCTACAAGGGATGACTTTTCAGCCTTGTCACATTAACTCATCTGTTATAGCCACTAGATAGCCCTTCACATAATAGCAACAAAATTATGCTTAGGTAAATGGCCTTGGAAGTGCAGCACGATTCCCTAGGTACTTGTTCATGGAATATTTAATTTGAAAGATTTTAATGACCATATTCTCATTTTCAGTCCTGCTGCTTGTGAACTTACTGTTGGTGTTGGTGCGTTAGCACCACCCAGTTTGGTGTTGGTGCGTTAGCACCGCCTATCCAGAACATCTATTATTTTGTTTTTGGCCCCACACCCCCATCTCCCTCCCCCTGCCATCCATCCATCCATGCATCCCTGCATAAAACAGTCATTTATGGAGCATCTGCTGTCTGCCAGCCAGGCATTGTGCTTCGGAGTTGAAAGAACAGGGAGGTGAGTACTCAAAAGAACACTGCTTGTCCCTGCCCTCGGGGAGTGAATGCTTAGTCTAAAGTAGGAGCAAGACACAGGAGCACAGGCAGCTTCAGTACAGTGTGATGTGTGTATATAATAAGACTTGTGCCTACTGGCGGGGACACAGAGGAGGGAGCACTTAACTTCTCTGGGGACAGAAGTAGAGTTGGTGAACTCCTGAAAGAAGGAATGTTTGGGCTTATTATAGGGGCTGCCCCTGGTGAGATGTCTGGGCTCTCAGTGTAGGTAAACTAAGTTATCTAGAGCCTTTTGTGTCTGTGTGTGTGTGTGTGTGTATGTGTGTGTGTTTGTTTGAGTCAGGATCTCTCTCTGTTGCCCAGACTCAAACTCCTGGGCTCAGGTGATCCTTCCACCTCAGCCTCCCTAGTAGCTGGTACTGCAGGTGTATACTACCACACCCAGCTAATTTTTTTTTTTTGGTAGAGATGAGGACTAGCTATACTGCCCAGGCTGTCCTTGAACTTCTGGGCTCAAGCAATCCCCTTGCCTCAGCCTCCCAAAGTGCTGGGATCACAGATGTGAGCCTACTGCACCCAGCTCTTTTTAGTTTTGAGAGTGGCTGGGAGGTGTGAGAGATAGTGGGTTCAAATGCAGTGGTCTTAATCCTCCTATCTTCATTCTACCCAGTAACCCACTGGGACCTCTGTTTTGAGGACCCACTCCACTCCAGCTCTCATAATTTAACCAGATTATTTTTGGAACTGGGAAGGGCCATTGGAAAGTCTCTCCTCCAGCACAAGATACCAAACAAAGAACATACGTGAGGGATATATGTGTAGGGGGTGTTTGTAGATGTATAAAAAGCAACAGAGTTAAGTAAAGATGGTATTTGCTATCCCCCAGACCCTGTTGCCTGCTACCTCCAAGTCCCACTGAGTAAGAGTCTGGCATGCCAGAAGGGACCTGCCACCCCTAGAAAAATCCCTTTCCCAACCACCACTCTCAGCTCCTTCTACACTAAGAGCCATTTTAGAAAGACATCAGAAAAGTGATATTTGGAATGACCTCGGCAGAAGCTTAAGATAACACTCTTCATTTTATATAAGTAGAACTATGATTTTTCAGTTAGTATTCTGTGAGTGGTGAAACTACATACCTGGATGCTAAGCCTTGAACCAAAATAGTGAGAGACCCAGGTGGGGAGCAGTTGGATTTGGGGCCATTTGAGTTTAGATAGCCCTGTGTATTCAGGGTGCCATGTCAGATCTGAGTTGCAGGGCAAGTCTCAGTTGGTGATACGGATTTTGGGAAATTATGAATTGCTTAAGGTTGCAGTTGGTGGTCTGTCTGAGACTAGAGCACAGGTTTCTTGCTTCTTCCTGGCCCAATTTTTCTGTCACGTCCTGCTGCTAAAGTGTTACTTAACTAGTTCAGTCCCGCTAGGAAACCCACTAATAAAGCATTGGAACTATGATAATAGGTATTGAATAGAGCCGGTAGTACTGGACAGTAATAGGGAAGAAATATATCCAGAGGATAGGTTATTAAGGGCAAGAAGGAAGAGTATCAGAATGCTGATTTTTATTTTATTTTTTGAGTTGGAGTCTCACTTTTTGTCGCCCAGGCTGGAGTGCAATGGCACGCTCATGGCAATCGTAACCTTGACCTGCTGGACTTAGGTGATCCTTCCACCTCAGCCTTCCAAGTAGCTGGAACTATAGATACTTGCCACTATGCCCAGCTAGTTTTTGTGATTTATTAGTGGAGATGAGGTCTCACCAAGTTGCCCAGCCTGGTCTTGAACCCCCAGGCTCAGGCAATCCTCTCGCCTCAGCCTCCCAAAGTGCTGGGATTACAGGCTGAGCCACGGTGCCCAGCCAGAATGGTGATTAATTTTTTAAATTTTTATTTATTTATTTATTACAGGTGTGCGCTATTTATTTATTTATTTATTTATTACAGGCGCATGCTACCATGCTTGGCTGATTTTTTGATTTTTTTTTTTTTATTGTAGAGATGAGGTCTCATCAAATTGCCCAGGCTGTTCTAAAACCCATAGACTCAGACAATCCCCTCACCTTGGCCTCCCAAAGTGCTAGGATGACAGACTTAAGCCACTGCACTCATCCCAGAATGGTGATTTTTAAAAATTGTATTTGTTGTCTGACAATTGGCAGAAGATCACTTAAAACGTATGAAGAAAACCATCCATTTCCTCCATCCTAATATAGACATCCCTGACTTACAGTGGTTTAACTTATGATCTTTCGACTTTGTGATGGTATAAAAGTGATATGTACTCAGTAGAAATCATACTTTGAGTCCACATGCAACCATTCTGTATTTCATCTTCAGTACAGTATTCAATAAATTACCTGTGATAGTCTTGATTATTCAGTAGGCTTTGTGTTAGATGATTTTGCTCAACTGTAGGCTCATGTAAGTGTTCTGAGTATGTTTAAGGTAGGCTAGGCTAAGCTATGATGTTTGATAGGTTAGGTGTGTATTAATGCATTTTTTACTTAATGATATGTTCAACTTTGGTGAATTTGTTGGAACATGACCCCATCATAAGTCAAGGAGTACTCTACAGCTATTTTTGTTTTAGCAAATTTTCTATTTTTTTTTGTTGTATTTTGTTTTAGTCAGAGTCTTACTCTGTCGCCCGGGCTGGAATGCAGTGGAACACTCATGCCCACCTCAGCCTTGACCTGCTGGGCTCAGGTGATCCTTCCACCTCAGCCGTCCAAGTAATTGGAACCACAGATGTGCACCACCATGCCTGGCTAATTTCTTGTTTATTGTAGAGACACAGTCTCGCCAAGTTGCTCAATCTGTCTCAAACCCATGGGCTCAGGCAATCCTCTTGCCTCCACCAAAGTGAAATTTTCTGTTTTTAATCAAGCAGTTGCATACATAATGCATATTTTTAATGTAGTTGGAATCGCCACTTATTTCATTATAGTCTGTTTACCTAATGTCATAAAAATTTTCTTTATTTCTCTCTCATCTTCATAATTATCTTTTTTGATGACCAGTTTTCTGGAGCATTGATGTGCCCAGGTTCTGTGTCCCTGTTGGGATATTAGGCTGTTTCATCCTCTTCCCACTTTCTCCAGTAGATTATGCTATAGAGAACTTCATAGCATATCCCACCCTCTGCATCTCTTGAATTGTTGCCTTCAGAGGAATATTTACTGGAAGGAAAGAGTCTGAAAGCTATAATGCAATGATGTAGTTTTGATTTTTGTTTTTACTTTATGTTATTGCTATCACATGTCACACAAATTCAGCTGTACAAAGGGCACAGAAGTACAGTTTAATGGGCTACTAGAAGGCAGATACCCTTGTACCACTGCCCAGGTCAGGAGAGAGCCTTGCCTGCTGACCAAAAACCCTCCATGTGCCCTCGCCCCAAGAGCAACAACTATCCTGACTTCACTTCCTTACTCTTTCTGGTTTGGTCACCTAAGTATGCATTCCTAGACTTTGCAGTTTGGTTTTGCCTTTAAAAGAAGAAGTCTTTTAAATCTCTTTTAAGGCTGGATATGGTAACTGACACTTTGGGAGACTAAGGCAGGAGGATTGCTTGAGGCCAGGAATTCAAGGTTATTAGTGAGCTATGATCACGCCACTGCTCCTCAACCTGGGCAACAGAGTGAGACCCTATGTCAAAAAAAAGAAAAAAAAAAGCTCCTTTAATCCATAGGTGCCCATCTATTTCTTCTGTTTGTTGACGAAAGAAACTGAATTATTTGTCCTAAGGAATTTCTAGAATTTCTGACAGTATGGATCTTGCAGAGAGAGAGGTATAGGGCACAAGGCTGTATCTTAGGTGATGAGGTGTTCTTATCAGGGTTATTGTCTCTTGTGATATTAGTAGCGACTGGTGCCAAGTGCTTAGGGATTGTAATATTATGATATTGCAAGCCTATTATTCCCTTCATTTATTTGTTGGAATACTTTAATAAAGAAGAGCTCTACCAATCTACTGTTTAGTAGCTTTATTGAGATTCACATACCATATAATTCACCTACCTAAAGTGTACAATTTACTGTGATCGTTTTTAAAGAAAAAAAAAGATTAAAAAATAAAGTGTACAATTCAGTGGCTTTTAGAATATTCAGAGTTGTCCATCTACCATCACTATCAGTTTTAGAATATTTCATTACCCCTCTCAAAAAATAATCCTACTCCCTTTAGCTGTCATCCTCCAAACCCCTCAGCCCAAAGCAGACACAAATCTAGTTTTTGTCACTACAGATTTGTCTACTTTGGACAAATTTTATAAGTGGGTAATGTGATATGTGGTCCTGTGTGGCTTTTTTCACTTAGCGTAATGTTTTCTAGGTCCATTAACGTGGAAGTATACGTATCAGAACTTCCTTTTTTTTTTTTGAGTCGGACTCTCACTCCGTCGTCCAAGCTGGAGTGCACACACTCACGGCCACCCCAGTGTCAACCTGTTGGGCTCCGGCGATCCTTCCGCCTCAGCCTTCCAAGTAGCCAGAACTACAGGCACGTGTTATGCTACCATGCCCGGCTAATTTTTTTTATTTTTTGTAGAGACACGGTCTTGCCAAGTTGCCAGGCCTGGTCTCGAGCCTGTGGGCTCAGGCAGTCCATTTGCCTTGACCTCCCAAAGTGCTGAGATTACAGGCTGAGCCTCTGAGCCCGACTACTTTCTTCATTTTTATGGCCAATAATATTTCATTGTACAGATAGACTGCATTTTGTTGATCCATTCATGAGTTGATGGATTTGGGTTGTTCCCACCTATTGAATATTATAAATAATACTGCTAGGAGCATTTGTGTACACGTTTTTGCATGAACATGTTTTCATATCACTTACCTAGGAGTGGAATTGCTGGGTCATGTGGTAATTCTGTATTTACCCATTTGTGGAATTGCCAGGCTGTTTTCCAAAGCAACTTCACGGTTTTATGTTCCCCTCCAACAGTATATGAGGGTTTCTATTTCCCCAACATTTACTATTATCTGTCTCTTTTATTATAGCCATCCTAGTGGGTGTGAAGTGGGATCTGATTGTGGTTTTGATTTGCATTTTCCTAGTGACTAATGGTGTTCAGCATCTTTTCATATGTTCATTGGCCATTTGTATATTTTTGGAGAACTATTTATATATTCTCTGCCCGTTTTTAAGTTGGGCATTTGTCTTTTTATTATTGAGTTATAATAGTTCTTTATATATTCTAGATAAAAGTCCCTTCTCAGATTCCTGATTTGCAAAAATGTTCTCCCATCTGGGTTGTCTCTACACTTTCTTAATGTTTTGATGTTCTTTGAAGCACATAAGTTTTACATTTTGATGATTTTCAGTATATTTTTTCTTTCATTGCTTAGGCTTTTGATGTCATATCTAAGAAGCTATTGCCCAATCCAAAGTTATGAGGCTTTGTGCCTGTTTTATTCTGAGAGTTTTCTAGTTTTAGTGCTTACATTTAGGTCTTTGATCCTTTGGAGTTGATTTTTGCATATGCTGCCACATACTCTTTGACTATTTAGTGCTACAGTTAAAGGCAGGATCAATGCTGGATTCTTTCCCTTTCTTTACCAGTTTTTATCATAGGGAGTTGGTTCCGTAGTCATCCTATGGATTTTTTTTTTTGTCATTATGATACTTAGATTTAAACATATTCACATTTGAATCCATTGGCAGTGATGTAGTTTTGTCTGAAAAATGTGTCTGTGTTCTGCTTGGGCAAGTTTTAAGAAGCTTTTTCATTTGTCAGAGACTTAGCTCTTCTTGCAGTGGTTTCTCACTTGAGATCCCTTTTGGCCTCCCCAGGAGAGTGGGGAGAACAGGTGTCCTGAGGCCCATTTCCCAGGAATGGGAGTAGAAGAATAAGAGGAGTGATGTGTCCAAAGTCACACCTGCTAGTAAATGGCAGATGTAGGTCTTGACCCCTCGTCTCTCTGACTCCGTTTTTTTTGCTCATGCCCCATGCATATACCGTACGTGGGAATGAACCTGAATGAACCTGGGATTTGAGTTTGAGTCCTGGCTCCGTGGCCTGTGACCCTCAGCAGGTCTTTGGGTTTCTCTGGGCCTTGGCTACTTCCTATGTGAAGTCAGAAGGCTGGAAGAGCTGCTTTCAAGGGTGAGCTTACTTTCCTAGCCCAGGTTTTGCTATGCTAGAGTTAGGCCCTGTCCTACCTTTCTTTAAGAGTGTCTGGTTTTGGCAAAGCTTATCATCCCATGTAGGCATTCATCCAAAAACCATTCTTTTTGTGAGGAGAGACTCGCAAGGGTTAACAGAGCTATCTAGAGTCTTAACTCTGTACTGTTATGTTTTGTTTGAATTTCCTTAATTATGAGTTAGTATTACACTTAAAATGAAACTAAAGTTTTAAAAACTTATGTGTGGTGATACATATATGTGGTTTACAGAGAGAAATAGTTGGATTTTTTTTAATCTTTTTGTTTCTTATCCAACTGTCTCATCCTAAATTTTCATCTACCCAATTGTGTTCCAGAAACATGCCAAAGGCCAGGATTTGTTCGATCAGATTGTGTACCACTTGGACCTTGTGGAAACAGATTACTTTGGCCTCCAATTCCTCGACTCTGCCCAGGTTGCGGTAAGTTATTGCTTTGATTTGTTTCAGGACAGATTGGTTTTTCATGCTGATTGCAGATTCACGGTTGCTAGAAATGGGTAGAGAAAATTAGGAGTAAAACTGTGATATTGTTCTAGTAATGGGCATTGGGGCAGTGGGCATGGGTTATGGTGCCGGACTGGAACATTTCTAGAGTAAGTAGACAGAAGAAATAGTATTGTTGAAATTCTTTTAATGGTGCTGCTTTTATTTTTAGCCAGCAGAAGAGGCTGTGTCACCATCTTGCAGAGTCTGGCTGGGTAGAGAGCAGGTGCTCTGAATAAAGCTGAATCCCAGCTGGACTTGGTGGGGTGGGGAGTGGTCGGACCAGGTCTTGGTGTTGCACAAGAACAATCTTGCAGCCTCCAGGAGCTGTGTTAGGGTTAGCAACGACTTCACTTGCTTTGCTTGAGACAGAACTATTCACAGTGGAGATGCTAGAATGAGTGAACTCCACAAAGGTCAGAATCACTCTTGTTAAAAAAAAAAGTAGGAACGACTTCATAGTCTCCCTTCCTAACAAAATCTACCTTTGGGTTTCAAAGAGAATTTATTCAACAATCTAAGAATATTTATTGAGTGCTTATTATGCCCTGGGCCCTGTTCTAAGCATTGTGGATAAAGCAGTGCACACAGATATGTAATATGCCAGGTGGTGATAAGAGTTAAGAAAAAGGAAGCCAAGGAAGGGGTAGGCAGGTGGCGGAAGAGGAAGTGCTATTTTAGACAGCGTATTAAAGGCAGGGTTCTCCTGATAAGGAGGTGTTTGAGCTAGAGACCTGGAGCTCCTCATAATGGCTAAGCCTTTCTGCCTGAAAGACAATGAACAGATGCTTCCCTATGGCGTCTGGCAGTTGTAAGGTGACATGTGACAGCCTTAAGGTAAAGATACATGAAATTGCCTGGGAATTGGGTCAGCTGGAGAATGTTAGTGAGGTGGTAAGTCCTTAGGTGACAGGTTAGAGCCTGGGTGGAGATGCATCCTGGCTACAGTGCATCTGGGTGGATACTCCCATAGGATGTCTCTAGGCAGTTGTGTCCCCACAACCTCAGGGACTTCTCTATACCTGTAAGTCTTCTAGTTATTCCCCCCACAACTGTATCCTGTTTGAATTGCCTCAGTTCCTTGTTCTCCATTTCTCAGCCAGAGATGCTCTGGCCCTTGGGGGCCTGGGAGGGACAGACCAGCCTTTCCCTTTCTGCCCCACTTCCAGTTCCACTTCCTTTGAATTTGGAACTCCCAGTGGCCTACCCTCTGACCTCACAACTGTCCTTTGTGTTCCTCAGAGCCTCTGGTTTCTCAGTTGTTCTCTTTCCCTGGGCAGCCTCAGGATTCCCATCGCTCATCCTCCTGCATATTCCAGACAGCATTTCCTGTCATTGCCGCTTCATCTGAGCATCTCTCCCACAGACTGCCTCGGGTCCTCTCGCCACTCGCCGCTCCAAGATCCAGAATTCTGCCACTCGCCATTCCATGATAACTTCCCTTGATTCTGTCTTTCTAATTCCTCTTCCTCTGGACTTGGCCTGCAACAATCCCTTCCTGCCTTGTTCTCCCCCTCCTGGCCTCCTCCTGCCCTGGGCTTCCTCCCAGCCTGAGCCGAGCCTCAGCCATCTCACCTATGTCCTCACTTGGCCTTTGATGCTCATGGCCCCACGACTGTCCCCTGGCCTCCCTTCGACATGCAGGTCCATCTGTTTCCTCTGTGGCCTCTCCTAGGCTGCCAGGCATTGCTGGAGAGAGCCACAGGCTGTGCCTTCTGGCACCAGCACAGATCACAAGTACAGGAGTCCAAGCCCCCAAGCTGCTCTCCAAGCCTTGTTAGCCCCTGACTGACTCTTGGTTGTGGGCACATAACTTCAGTCAGAGACTTTGGTCTAGCAGTTGCCTCACCTGCTGGGAAAACCAAGGTCATTTAGCTAAAACTCCTTGCGTTTCTTCCCTTACACCTCAGAGTTTCTCTGTTTATCTTTTCTGTTTTGTTTTTTTTCTTCTTTTTTGTCTTGAGAGGGGATATTTGTCTGCTTTGGCTTTCTACACCTGTGCCATAGTCCCATTTCCCATTGCTTACTGAGTGCCACATTTAGAGGTCTCCTGTTTGTCCACAGTGTCTTCCACCTGTCCCCTGCATCTGTCCTCCCCACCTCCTTCAGCCCTCCTCTTCCCTGGAGCCTTTATTGATTCTTCCTTAAGGCAAGTGGTATTAATTGGCTTCAGAATATCAGTTGCTCTGGACTAGGAATCAGACTGGACCCTGTTTCTGGCCTTGCCTCTGACTGATCTGGTGGGCTTTTAGCTAGGCTGCCTTTTCTCTCCTGGCCTTATTTTCCTCATCTGTAAGATGGAGTTCTTGGACCGGTTCTCCCAAGAGTCTTCCAGGTCTAATGTTCACTGATTCTGAGTCTAAAGGGGAGGCAGGCGTGTCTGCTCCAGATGCCTTCTCTAATTAGAAGAGAGAAAGAATTCATCATTTCTGCCATTGGACCCAAGTGCCTATTGCCTTGGTGGCATGTCCTCATCCTCAGGTGACCCCGTTTTAGCCATTCGGATTCCCAGAAAGCTGAGGATGTGACTCCATTATGAAAGACTTTGCTGTGAACCTTCGCTGTCTTGGTTGGCAGGCTTTCTCACCTGCCGGTGCCCTGTCACCGTGCAGCAGGAGGGATGTTCACAGCAGGATCCAGGCCAGACACCGACAGATGCTCTATGGACGTGATAGACTTTTTTGCCCAGCAGAAGCAGGTGAAGGGTCCTCACCTGCCCTCAATTCTGGAACTCCAAGAGACTTTCCACAGCAGCAGCTGCCTATGCCTTTCTTGCCATCCTGGGCTTGGGTTTCTTAGCTGTGTTCCTTACAGGCTAGGTCTCTGTGCCTTCACTTGTGCTGTTTCTTCTTCCTGAATGCAGTTTCTTACCTTGTTTAGACCTCTAGCCATCCTTTAAGACCATCTCAAATGACCTTCCTTCATGAAGTGTGTTGTGAATTCCCAAAGTTGTTATCCTCTGTGTAAGTCTCTTATTTTTACCTTTTGTGGCATTTTGCTCATTTGGCATCGGGTCCATTATTTGTGTAAATAAACAAACAAAACTTTTTTATTCGCTCCTAAGGCTTAGGACTTCCTTTACTTAACTTGGTGACTCTTGGAAGACAAGGCACACAACCTAGGACCTTCTTTAGCCCCAGGAGGGACCTTAGAGGCATTTTTCAGATCTTTCTAGATCTTCTTTTCTTTTTGTTTTTTTTGTTTGTTTGTTTGTTTGTTTTGAGTTGGAATCTCACTCTATCGCCCAGACTGGAGTGGAGTGGCCGCTTCCGGCCACTGCAGCCTCCACCTGCTGGGCTCCGGCGATCCTTCCACCTCATCCTTCCGAGTAGCTGGAATTACAGGCATGCACTACTATGCCCAGCTGTTTTTTTGATTTATTGTAGAGATGAGGTATCACCAAGTTGCCCAGGCGGGTCTCGAACCCGTGGGCTCAGACAATCCACTCACCTCAGCCTCCAAATAGATCTTCTTTTCACTGTCATCTAGATGGTGAAACCAAAGTTTAGATCTTGGCAAGTCACATATTGAGTAGCACAGCTCCAACTCAAACCTAGATCTTGCAGTTTCAGGTATATATGCTCGGATTCTTCAGCCTCGGTTTTCCTAGCTATAAAGTAGAGCTAGGAACATCTATTCATGGAGAAATTGAAGAACTCAGGGAGTTAATGGAGGAGAAAAGTTTTTGTGTTTTTTTTGTTTTTTTTTTTTTGTTTTTAGTTGGAGTCTCACTCTCTCACCCAGGCTGTAGTGTAGTTGCACGCTCGTGGCCACCACAGCCTTGACCTGCTGGGCTCAGGTGATCTTTCCTCTTCAGCCTTCCAAGTAACTGGTACTACAGGTGCATGCCACCATGCCTGGCTAATTTTTTAATTTGTTGTAGAGATGAGGTCTCACCAAGTTGCCCAGGCTGGTCTTGAACCCCTGATCTTAAGTAATCCTCTGACCTCGGCCTCCCAAAGTGCTGGGATTACAGGCTTGAGCCACCAGGCCCAACCTGAGAAAAGTTTTTGTAATCCAGGACATGGATGTGAGTCTCCCCTTTCTAGCTGGGCAGTCTGGGGGGGACCGGAAGTCATCACAGCCCAGGAGAGGGCATGCTGAGAAGGCAGGGTTAGCTGGAACCTGCAAGGTGCGCATTGCCTGCAGGAGAAATCTTAGCAAATTTAATCAGCCTTTGGAAGAGTCTGCTGAGACAGCTGCTGGAGTCAATGATTTTTATAGGACCTGTGAGGTGACTGGATGTCATGGGAGGTGTTTCTGGGAAGAGTGGAGTAAAGATGAGACCGGAAGGGAATAGTTTACTTGACCATTGGCTTATTGCCTCATAATTGAGCCTCCTTCAGGCATTGACACTCCCACCCAGTCCCCAATGTGCAGATCAGAGGGTTGGCAGCGGCAGGGCTCTTGGCATGGCTCTCTGCATACCCAGCTTATATCCTCAGCTCCCTGAAAAGAGCCAGGTCTGGTTTCCATAGTGCCTTGCCCAGCCCAGAAGCAACTGTCAAAGCCTATTGGCATCACCTATTTTTAGCGGCTAGGGCTGGGACCTCCTGTTTCCCTTTACCATATCAAAACAGGAAGGGCATCCAGGGGCCTACTATGCAGGTCTCACTTTGATACAACTCAAAGCAGTGGCTGGGAGTCTGTTTTCACATATCAAAGTTTTCTTCTGAGAGCCAAGGGCGCAGACCTGTACCCTCCCTCTTTCTCATAGTCTGGTCACGATAACTGCTGTTTACTCAGTCCCCGCCCTGACCCAGGCATTGAACTAAAAGCTTTACATAACTCTTGTGTAACATTCATCACTGATCTATGAAGTTGACCATAAAGTGCACCCATTTTGCAGATGATGAAGCCGAGGCTTAGAGACATTAGGAATCTTGTAAAGGTTAAAGTAGAGGGCAGAGCCAGGATTCAGAACTTGCTCATTCCAAAGCCTGGCACTTTTCCACTAGGCTATACTGGTTCCATTATGCACATGGTTCACTCACACTACATACATAGAAGGAAAAAGAACGTTCAGTCAATATCATTCAGCCAACTTTGACTTGGCACTTACTCAATGCCAAGCTCTATGGTTGTAGAAATAAGCTGGACACTGTTCCTGCCTGCCACATTCTGGTGGAGGATGGATAAATAATCCCTTGGAATACCCTGTGTTCAGTCCTCTAACAGGATGTTAGACCTGCGAGCCTGGAGGAGGGGTTGCCTAAGCATTGTCAATAAAATGAATGAGGTATCCAAAAGGAAGCATTAACATTGGTGTGAACCAAAGAAGATAAGAGCAGTTTGCCAGGCAGAGGAGAGGCAGGGATTTGGGGCAGGGGTAATACAACAGCCACATACCTAGGAGCTTCCCTCCCTCTTTCAGAGGCAGATGTCCTGGAAGGTAGATGTCCCTTTCCTAAGCCCTTTCCTGACATGAAAAGGGAGCTTTTTATAGTATTTCATTTTGCAGCAAGGACTCCAAAAGAGGTGATTTTGGCCTTTGTCTCGAGATGTGTCAGATGTTCTTCCTCTGACCTTTGCAGCATATAGAATCTGCAGTAAAAGAGGCACAGGGCTGCATAGTGAGGTGCCTTCTGGGAGTGTGCCAACTAAAGGAACTCTTTTGTGAGTCAGGGTCTAACTCTGTCACGCAGACAGGAGTGCAGTGCCATGATCACAGCTCACTACAGCCTCAATCTCCTGGACGTAGGTGATCTTTCCACCTCAGCCTCAGAGTAGTTGGGACTATAGGCGCATACCACCACATTCAGCTCATTTAAAAAATTTTTTTGTCAAGATGCAGTCTCACTGTGTTGCCCAGGTTGGAGGAACTCTTTGGAGAGTTTCACGAAAGGGACTCTTGTAGTTTCTTTGGCTTCACTGTGATGATTGCTGGGAAATGTCATCACATTTGCAACTTGTGTGGATACTCCTGGGTGCTCCTGCCATTTCAGGTGTGATTGTAAGAAGAAAGGTGCTTCTTACTGAGTGTACCTGGAGGGGACATAGAGTAAGAAGCTCCTTTCTTCTTACAATCACACCTAATAGTGGGATTTATGTTACTCTTGCAGGAAATCAAGCAAAACCTCTTTCTTCCATCCATTTGAATGGTTTAGTACAGTTTCCAAAGACAGTGCCCTAGGGGATAGCTAAGTTCACAGAGGGGCCTTGCTCATGGTCACATGCCAGGTAAGTGGCAGAGCTGGGACTTGAACTCTGCTCCTCTACCTTCCTGCATGGTTATCCAGAGAAATGTGAACTTGACTCAAGAAATGCTACAGGCCTCCCAGCAGCCCATCTTTGAATGCTGAGAGACAGGGAGAGTATTTTCCTGCCTGTGTGCAAATATTGATGCTGATGGGAAGCTGATAAAAGGGTCTCTGCAGTTGACTTAAGTGATTCCAAGGAAGAGGAGAGATCCCTCCCTTAGGTGGAGAAAGCACTGTAAGCTAGTTTGTGGTGTGCAAACCTAGAGCACTGACACCAGTGTGAGTTTGAATTCTGCTTCTGCCTCTTATCAGGGCCGTATCACCCACACCCTCTGTAGGGCCATCTTCATCTGCTCTAGGACCTGAGTCAGAGGATGGATGTGACACAGTAAACTCTAAAGGCATTCATCTTCCTTCTCTTTCATCCTTTAGATACGATTATCTCTTCAGATTCTCTCCAGCTCTAATTTAAACACAAACCAGATACTCCTATAAGCCAAGAAAATCTGTAGGCACTAGAAATCCCATTATGAGTTCCATGACTTAGATTTAATGGTGAGGACTTAGGGGATGTTTGGCCAAAGAGTTTTTAAGACTCTCTTCAACCCCTGAGCTTCTCTCAGACATTGTAGTTCCCATGCTTTGGTGTAGATGTGAGGCAGTTAAACTCTACAACCAGCCTTATGCATGTCATATGTCCAGAACTGATGTACTATTAGGACAGATGGGCTTTGCCAAGATCATCTCACACATCTTGATTTACGGAAGGGGTTTTGCCAGATGGACATGAATGAGGAATTCAGACCAGAAGCCACCTTTCTAACATCCATTAGTGTTGGAGTTAAATGTCCTGCCACTTGAACTCAGAAGTGTACCTGTTTTCAGTGACTGGTTTAATGGTCAGTTAAGAGGACTGGAGCCATTTGCCTTGGCCTTTACCGACAGGCAGCATAGCTATATTTAGCCAGGACACAGGTGAACATCTGAGGCAGATTCTACTGCTGCTGAATACAGTCCTCAAAGCGAGCGTAGGATACAGTTTACTAAATGCCACATTGGTCTTTCATTGCCCCAGCATTCAAGTCAGTTGTGGGTCTTGTGGGATAAAATACGAGGGATCAGAGCCTGGGAAGCTCCTCCAGCTAAATAGAAAGTCAGGTTGTTTTGAATTGGTTGGATACAAGACAGGTTTTGTCATCTGTCATTTTAGGATTGTGACTGGGTGTCTTATTGCCTCTGAGGCAGGTAAGCAAAAACCTGATCTAAACACCAAGGGGTCAAGGAGCTTTCAAAACCGTGAAGCAGTTTCTGATTCCTTTATCAGCTAAGCGAACCCCAGACTTTTCACAGGCCTCCATCCTGATAGGTCCTGGTTTGGGCAGAGCTCCATGGCCAAGCAGGGAGGATGTAGCCCAGACCTCAATGGCTGAGGGAGCTGCTTTCATAGTATGGCCAGAGGGCAGAGCAGTGTGCAGTCCCATGAGCATCTGGCCATGGCCTTTCTGTAATTCACACTGGCCATAGATGTTTGGTCATTTCACCTCTTGGACTGGCCAGTAAAACCTGAAATTGCTTGAAATTACAGAGCTCAGATCAGGTGCAGTGGGACATGCCTGTAATCCCACACTCAGGGAGGCTGGAGGGAGGATCACTTGAGCCCAGGAGTTCATGACCAGCCTAGGTAACATAGTGAGACCTCATCTCTACAAACGAAAAAAAAAAATTAGCCAGGTGTGGTGGTGCATGTGCCTGTGATCCGAGCTACTTAGGAGGCTGAGGCAGAGGGATCGCCAGAGCTCCGGTGAGCACTCCAGCCTGGGCAACAGAGTGAGACTTCAACGCCAAAAAAAAAAGAAGAAGAAGAAGAAATTTTACAGAGCTCTGACAACGATTTTGAGAAGGGGCTATGAATGTTTCAAGATCCCCAAGATGATCAGGACCCTTTCCTGTCTAGGAGAGGATGCAGAAAATTTCAGTACTAAATATTTAATGGGCACACTGAAAGCACCTGAGGTTCCATTTAATGAGTCTTGGGTTGGGACCTGGGTATTGACTTTTTAAAAGTTCTTCAAGGGATTGTAATGCACAGCCAAGGAAACCACACAGGTTGGACTCAGCTCAAGATTAAGGGTTTGACATTAGAGAGAGAGGAAAGAGGGGCTTAAACTTGTTCTACTCAAAATAATGCTAAGGAGATTTGAGAAAGGAAAGAAATGAGACAAGCTCCTTCAAGCTACAAGCTTCTGGAGCTAATTAGACTAAAAGACTGATTGTCAGGAGAACTTCCTTTGCTTAGGAATGGTGAATTTTTTTGAAAGTGAGAAAAACAGGTTTAGTCATAGCCATTAGCATGATATTTGTCAGGAAAGTAAATATTGTGCTTATATCAAGTCTGTATCTGTCCTCTTCTCAGGAGCCAAGGTTGGGGTTTTTCAGTTTGTTTGAGGGCAGTGGTGGTATCTAATTTTTTTCTTTTTTTTCTTTTTTTTGGAGTTGACATCTCACTCTGTCACCCAGGCACCTCAGCCTTCCAAGTAGCTGGGATTATAGGCACACACCACCATGCCCGGCTAATTTTTGGATTCATTGCAGAGGTGAAGTCTCACCATGTTGCCCAGGCTGGTCTCAAACTTGAGCTCAGGGTGGTGTGAGCTACTACATTTGACCTGTGGTATCTAATTCGGCAAACTTATCAGAACCACCTGCCAGGCAAACAACAAATGAATATGGATGTGACAACCTAGTCCACCCCTTGAAATAATATTCTCATTAAAATAAAAAATGATGTAGAAAGGTAAAGTAAATGACATTCACAGCCCCACCTTACAAAAGTAACCTACAAATCTTTCTGGATGTATCTAGATAGAAAGTAATTTTATATAAGTAGGATTCTACCTGATTTCTTTTTTCATCTAGCATTGTCTTGGGGCTCTCTTGCCACATCAAGAAATATTGGCCTAATCAGTTTTACATAGTATTTCTTTATATGGATGAGCCACTTTCTAATCCATCTTTGCTGATAGACCTTTAGGTCATTTCCAATTCAAAGCTACTAACAATGAGATAAAGCACCCTGTACATGTGCCTTTGAGATGCATTCTGCCATGGTGATATTATGTGGTTGCCTAGCTAGGAGTGGGGATGACAAAAGCCCCAAAGCTCACATCCTCCCATTGCTCTGCTCCCAGCTGATTGTAGTATAATTCATTTGTGATTTGCTTTTGTGTTTCCTTATCCCCTTCCTCCCACTCAGTTATAATGGGCTCTTTGGTTAGGTGTGGAGTACCCTGTACTAATGGAGTCCCACAGAGTTTGAATGCTTCTGAATGCCCATTGGCTGTCAGCAGAATGACCTCTGACCGAATAGCTAATGAGAAGCCCACCTGCCTGTGTCATCCCAACTGGCTTTTTGAATTAAAAAAAAATTTTTTTGAGATAGCATCCTACTCTGTCCCCCAGGCTGGAGTATGATGGCATAATCATAGCTCACTACAGCCTGAGGTTCCTGGTCTCAAGTGATCCTCCTGCCTCAAACTCCTGAGTAGCTGGGATTACAGGCACATGCCACCATGCCCGGCTAATTTTTAAATATTTTTGTAGAGACAAGGTTTTGCTATGTTGCCCTGGGTGGTCTGAAACTCCTGGGCTCAAGCGATCCTCCTGCTTCCCAAACTGCTGGGATTACAGGCATGAGCCACGGCACCTGGCCCCCAACTGTCTTTCTAAGCAGGGACTTTCCAGTGTTCATTGAATCTAAAGTGATGGGGAAAGTCCCTACTTGCCTCCTTAAAAAAATAACTTAGCCGGCTCGGTGGCTCAGCCTGTAATCCCACGCCTTTGGGAGGCTGAGGTGAGTGGAT